>NC_058083.1:477127538-477427538 GCF_014858855.1 Bufo gargarizans
TTGCCTATGTGCAACCCATACATTTTAAGACTGTGCGGAGACAGCATTAAAATTGAACTAAACTACTTCAGATCTATGATCCGAAGCTCGATTCGCTCAAGATTATTAAGGTGTAAGGATGGGTGATTTGCTTGGTATTGGAAAAGCAGTAGTATTACAAGAAGTATGAGCCTTGATTGATAGGTTAATTGAGGTAATTGATACAAAGTAACTCTTTCCTGTGCCTCTTGTAAACAGAAAAATATACATATCCCTCAGGATATGTTGAGCCAAGGCCAAACATACAGAAGGACACATCTGTAGTTTTTTCTGTAGGTTCTAATCCTCGATCACATATACTGAGCTAAATACATAAGTGTGAATGTCCAATGTCTCGCTGTTATCATATTGCTGTAATCTCTGTCTGATTTATATGATATAATTTGTATTTTTCTAGGATACAAAGATTACATTATTAAAACCAATTTACTGTTCAGTGTGAGAGCTGCTAAATGCACACACGTTCTGTCTCTGTATAGAGATTTTTTAGGCGATCACGTCCTGTGCTGGATAGTCAGTCCCCATGGTTAATGACTGGCAGCTCAATCCCTTCTTTACAAACATGATACAATATTCTCTTCGAATGCGTTTTCATGGTGTCTGCCAGCAGATCAGTCTTCATGTGCAGTAATGCAGTAAATGACAACAGGAGGACCATGAGCTAGCCATTGACAACATACTTGTCAGGGGTTGCCCTAATTCTATTTGCATTCTGTGTCCTTTTCTCCAATAATTAGAAATCAAATAATCGTGATATTGTTTTTTTTCCCCCTATTAATTCCTCCTATTAGTAGAATATAGTAAGTGGTAGCAGCAACCTAAAATGACTATAGGTAACTTAAAAAACTTGAAGAAAACTATTTATGTATTTATACCGTATTTTTCACCCCCATAAGACACCGTTTTTTTCCAGCCAAAGTGGGGGAAAAATGTCCCTCTGTCTTATAGGCTGAATACTAATGAGCGCGTCCGGAGAAGGAGAGGTAAGAAGACTTTTTATTTTATGTCATCTGAGGCTGGGGGATGATCAAAAGGGGCTTGGGGCTGATATGAGGCTGGGCACTGATCAAATAAAGCATGGGTGCTGATTAAATGAGACATAGTGATCTGATCTAAGGTGATATGAAGTATGGAGGGTCTCATCTGAGGTCTGAATAAGACCCCAATAGGACCTCAGATCAGATCCACAATCAGACTTCAGCTCAGACCCTAATGTGAATGACACGCAATCAGACCTCAGATAAGAGCCACAATATACAGTAAATGAGACCCCCTGTCTTATTTACTGTATATTGTGGCTCTTATCTGAGGTCTGATTGGGTGTCATTCACATTAGGGTCTGAGCTGAGGTCTGATTGTGGGACTGATCTGAGGTCTTATTGGGGTTTTATTAACATTGGGGGTCTGACCTGAGGTCTGATTGAGGGTCTTATTAACATTGGGGGTCTGATTGAGGCTGTGAGCTGAGGTCTGATTAACATGGGGGGTCTGATTGCTGGCCTGATCTGAGGTCAAATGAAACATTTATTTTTTTATTGTCCTCCTCTAAAACCTAGATGCAGTGTGTCTTATAGGCCGAAAAATATGGTGTGTGTGTGTATAAATATAAACACTGAACAAAAATATAAACGCAACACTTTTGGTTTTGCTCCCATTTTGCATGAGCTGAACTCAAAGATCTGAAACATTTTCTACATACACAAGAGACCCATTACTCTAAAATATTGTTCACAAATCTGTGTAAATCTGTGTTAGTGAGCGCTTCTCTTTTGCCGAGATAATCCATCCCACCTCACAGGTGTGGCATATCAAGGTGCTGATTAGACAGCATGAATATTGCACAGGTGTGCCTTAGACTGCCCACAATAAAGGCCACTCTGAAATGTGCAGTTTGATCACACAGCACAATGCCACAGATGTCGCAACGTTTGAGGGAGCGTGTAATTGGCATGCTGGCTGCAGAAATGTCTACCAGAGCTGTTGCCCGTGCAATTAATGTTCATTTCTCTACCATAAGCCGTCTCTAAAGGCGTTTCAGAGAATTTGGCAGTACATCAAACCGGCCTCACTACCGCAGACCACGTGTAACCACACCAGCCCAGGACCTCCACATCCAGCATGTTCACCTCCATGATCGTCTGAGACCAGCCACCCGGACAGCTGCAGCAACAATCAGTTTGCATAACCAAAGAATTTCTGCACAAACTGTCAGAAACCGTCTCAGGGAAGCTCATCTGCTCGTCGTCCTCATTGGGGTCTGGACCTGACTGCAGTTTGTCGTCGTAACCGACTTGAGTGGGCAAATGCTCACTTTCGATGGCATCTGGCACATTGGAGAGGCGTTCTGTTCATGGAGGAGTCCCGGTTTTCACTGTTCAGGGCAGATGGCAGACAGCGTGTGTGGCGTCATGTGGGTGAGCGGTTTGCTGACATCAACGCTGTGGATCAAGTGGCCCATGGCCGCGGTGGGGTTATGGTATGGGCAGGTGTATGTTATGGACAATGAACACAGGTGCATTTTATTGATGGCATTTTGAATGCAAGGAGATACCGTGACGAGATCCTGGGGCCCATTGTTGTGCCATTCATCCACGACCATCACCTCATGTTGCAGCATGATAATGCACGGCCCCATATTGCAAAGATCTGTACACAATTCCTGGAAGCTGAAAACATCCCAGTTCTTGCATGGCCAGCATACTCACCGGACATGTCACCCATTGAGCATGTTTGGGATGCTCTGGATTGGTGTATACGACAGCGTGTTCCAGTTCCTGCCAATATTCTGCAACTTCGCACAGAGAAGTGGGCCAACATTCCCCATACCTATGCGACGGAGATGTGTTGCACTGCGTGAGGCAAATGGTGACCAAACCAGATACTGACTGGTTTTCTTCCCTCCCCCCTTCCCCCGCATTTTATTGTGGGCAGTCTAAGGCACACCTGTGCAATATTCATGCTGTCTAATCAGCACCTTGATATGCCACACCTGTGGGATGGATTATCTCAGCAAAGGAGAAGTGCTCACTAACACAGATTTAGACAGATTTGCGCAAAATATTTGAGAGTAATGGGTCTTTTGTGTCTGTAGAAAATGTTTCAGATCTTTGAGTTCAGCTCGTGCAAAATGGGAGCTAAACCAAAAGTGTTGCGTTTATATTTGTGTTCAGTGTAAATACAGTATATATATATATATATATATATATATATATATATATAGATATAGTGAAGAAAATCGGACAGCTTGAGAAAGGCTCTTTGTATGAGCTGAAACGTTGCCTTCCACATGGGTGAATAAACACCATTTTGCTTTTTACTTGGAGTGCTGTCCGATTTTCTTCACTATCTTCAGGGGTAAGCAGCTATATCCCTGGACTTAGCACCCACTTACTCTTATTGTCCAGTGCCGCCATCACGTTACTTTTTGTATATATATTATATATATATATATATATACACACAGTACAGACCAAAAGTTTGGACACACCTTCTCATTCAAAGAGTTTTCTTTATTTTCATGACTATGAAAATTGTAGATTCACACTGAAGGCATCAAAACTATGAATTAACACATGTCGAATTATATACATAACAAAAAAGTGTGAAACAACTGAAAATATGTCATATTCTAGGTCAGTGGTGGCGAACCTATGGCACGGGTGCCAGAGGTGGCACTCAGAGCCCTCTCTGTGGGCACCCGAACCCTGGAAAAAGTCTATGGGGTACCAATATAGACTTTTCCTGCCATTCATCAGTGCAGGGCGCACTATAAACAGCACAGGCAGCGCACTGAATGTAGGCAGGCTATTATACCCGTAGCTAAATGATAAAGTACATGGAAGATATACCATATTGGTATTCAGGTTAAATTGCCATGTTAGCAATTTGTGATAATTGAGTGCGTTTTGGGTTGCAGTTTGGGCACTCTGTCTGTAAAAGGTTCACCATCACTGTTCTAGGTTCTTCAAAGTAGCCACCTTTTGCTTTGATTACTGCTTTGCACACTCTTGGCATTCTCTTGATGAGCTTCAAGAGGTAGTCACCTGAAATGGTTTTCACTTCACAGGTGTGCCCTGTCAGGTTTAATAAGTGGGATTTCTTGCCTTATAAATGGGGTTGGGACCATCAGTTGCATTGTGGAAAAGTCAGGTGGATACACAGCTGATAGTCCTACTGAATAGACTGTTAGAATTTGTATTATGGCAGGAAAAAAGCAGCTAAGTAAAGAAAAACGAGTGGCCATCATTACTTTAAGAAATGAAGGCCAGTCAGTCCGAAAAATTGGGAAAACTTTGAAAGTGTCCCCAAGTGCAGTCACAAAAACCATCAAGCGCTACAAAGAAACTGGCTCACATGCGGACCGCCCCAGGAAAGGAAGACCAAGAGTCACCTCTGCTGCGGAGGATAAGTTCATCCGAGTCACCAGCCTCAGAAATCGCAGGTTAACAGCAGCTCAGATTTGAGACCAGGTCAATGCCACCCAGAGTTCTAGCAGCAGACACACCTCTACAACAACTGTTAAGAGGAGACTGTGTGAATCAGGCCTTCATGGTAGAATATCTGCTAGGAAACCACTGCTAAGGACAGGCAACAAGCAGAAGAGACTTGTTTGGGCTAAAGAACACAAGGAATGGACATTAGACCAGTGGAAATCTGTGCTTTGGTCTGATGAGTCCAAATTTGAGATCTTTGGTTCCAACCACCGTGTCTTTGTGCAACGCAGAAAAGGTGAACGGATGGACTCTACATGCCTGGTTCCCACCGTGAAGCTTGGAGGAGGAGGTGTGATGGTGTGGGGGTGCTTTGCTGGTGACACTGTTGGGGATTTATTCAAAATTGAAGGCATACTGAACCAGCATGGCTACCACAGCATCTTGCAGCAGCATGCTGTTCCATCCGGTTTGCGTTTAGTTGGACCATCATTTATTTTTCAACAGGACAATGACCCCAAACACACTTCCAGGCTGTGTAAGGGCTATTTGACCATGAAGGAGAGTGATGGGGTGCTGCGCCAGATGACCTGGCCTTCACAGTCACCGGACCTGAACCCAATCAAGATGGTTTGGGGTGAGCTGGACCGCAGAGTGAAGGCAAAAGGGCCAACAAGTGCTAAGCATCTCTAGGAACTCCTTCAAGACTGCTGGAAGACCATTTCAGGTGACTACCTCTTGAAGCTCATCAAGAGAATGCCAAGAGTGTGCAAAGCAATATTCAAAGCAAAAGGTGGCTACTTTGAAGAACCTAGAATAAGACATATTTTCAGTTGTTTCACACTGTTTTGTTATGTATATAATTCGACATGTGTTAATTCATAGTTTTGATGCCTTTAGTGTGAATCTACAATTTTCATAGTCATGAAAATAAAGAAAACTCTTTGAATGAGAAGGTGTGTCCAAACTTTTGGTCTGTACTGTATATAAAT
This sequence comes from Bufo gargarizans, assembly GCF_014858855.1. Lineage (NCBI taxonomy): Eukaryota > Metazoa > Chordata > Amphibia > Anura > Bufonidae > Bufo > Bufo gargarizans. The sequence goes on from NC_058083.1 coordinate 477,133,000, forward strand.
AACCTAGTAAATTAAGAACAAAACTGGTTACAAATAATATTGTGAAATGCCAACATGCTCCTTCGTTACTGAATTTCAGAGAAAACATTCTTTACAAATTAGGATGGGGGGGGGGGGATCATGGGGGCATTTCCCCACCAGCTTCTTCCTGCGCAGCTCTGCTTCATTGACAGTTCTTTTTCTATGCAGCAACAGCCTGGGAGGAGCGAGCAGAGGATAGGAGTGCTAGTATCTCTGACACACATATCACAGTGGCAATCCTGAGAGCAATATCCCCCTAGGGCCATGTAGTGACAGGAAGGCATGCTCTTTCTTCTCTCAGTGCACACTCTAACATAGTAACATAGTACATAAGGCCGAAAAAAGACATTTGTCCATCCAGTTCGGCCTGTCATCCTACAAGTTGATCCAGAGGAAGGCAAAAAAAAAACATGTGAGGTAGAAGCCAATTTTCCTCACTTTAGGGGAATAAAAAAATTCCTTCCCGACTCCAATCAGGCAATCAGAATAACTCCCTGGATCAACGACCCCTCTCTAGTAGCTATAGCCTGTAATATTATTACACTCCAGAAATACATCCAGGCCCCTCCTGAATTCCTTTATTGTACTCACCATCACCACCTCCTCAGGCAGAGAGTTCCATAGTCTCACTGCTCTTACCGTAAAGAATCCTCTTCTATGTTTGTGTACAAACCTTCTTTTCTCCAGACGCAGAGGATGTCCCCTCGTCACAGTCACCGTCCTGGGAATGAATAGCTGATGGGAGTGATCTCTGTACTGACCCCTGATATATTTATACATAGTAATTAGATCTCCCCTCAGTCGTCTTTTTTCTAAAGTGAATAACCCTAATTTTGATAATCTTTCAGGGTACTGTAGTTGCCCCATTCCAGTTATTACTTTAATTGCCCTCCTCTGGACCCTCTCCAGCTCTGCTATGTCTGCCTTGTTCACTGGAGCCCAGAACTGTACACAGTACTCCATGTGTGGTCTTACTAATGATTTGTAAAGTGGTAGGACTATGTTCTCATCCCGGGCATCTTTGCCCCTTTTGATGCAACCCATTATCTTATTGGCCTTGGCAGCAGCTGCCTGACACTGGTTTTTGCAGCTTAGTTTGCTGTTTATTAAAATTCCTAGATCCTTTTCCATGTCAGTGTTACCGAGTGTTTTACCATTTAGTATGTATGGGTGACTTGCATTATTCCTTCCCATGTGCATAACCTTACATTTGTCAGTGTTAAACCTCACCTGCCACTTATCTGCCCAAGCCTGCAATTTATCCAGATCCCTCTGTAGTAGTACTCTGATGTTGGGGTTCCTGTCTGATGGCATTTGGGATGCCCTTGGTGTTGTTGTTTTGCAGGGTGCAAGGCAGGAGTGTGGATACAGATGCAACAGCCGGCAATGAGCACATTACCTTGCAAATTCTGGACCTTTCTGTCTTTGTTTCTTTGGATAGCTATAACTGTCTCAGAGATAATGATTCTCTGGGATTCATAAAACAGGAGGCAAACTCAAATATCCTAAAATGGATGAGTCAGGGTTGTTAACCCTGACTTATTTATATAATACTATTGAGTAAGAAACTATAGCAAAAATAAGAACATGTCAATTGACCATTATAACATTTAACCCTTTGCAAGTACCCTATTGGGGGTACTGCAATCATACACTTCTGTTGCGGAGCCACCCCAGGACTCTTTCTTGTTTTGGACTCATTTGTAAACAACATTTTCTCTGAAAACCTGTAACCAGGGAGACTGTTAGGATTTCATGTTACTGTACATGTGGTTTGGCCAGAATGAATTTCCAGACAGGTTTCCTTTAATGCCATTGGGGAAAAAATTTAATTTAATACAATTCTCGTAATAATAATTAAGGTTGGATGGTTCTAGGACTACGTCATCTGAGAACAGACTTCCCAAATATAAATCATGTTTTCAAGAAAATAAAAGAGATAGTAGCCAGTCTGAGAGTTTATGCCAAGTCCAGACAAACAGAGTTGCAGGACTGTAAAACAGGCTAACAAAACAATCCAGAACACAAAGGCCAAAAAGGGAATATGTTATATGGTACTTCAAAAATTTGCGAATATTTAGAATATAGTGATATATATTCGTAATTTCGAATATTATTTGTTTTTGTTTTATATTCGCTATATTGCTATAACTTCGTTTTTTCGAATATTCGTATAACAAGAATATATAGCAATATAGCGAATATTTGAAAAAAAAACGAATAGAGCAATTTAGCTAATATAGTGCTATAATCTTCTTTGTCTAATAGTTTTAATTTTTTTCTCATCTGAAGTTCAGATTGGAAAAAAATTACAACTATAAAAAAAAAGATTATAGCACCATATTAGCTAAATTGCTCTATATTCGTTTTTTTCTAATATTCGCTATATTGCTATATATTTCGAATATTCAAAAAAACAAAGTTATAGCAATATAGCGAATATTTGAAAAAAAATAAACAAATATAGAGCAATTTAGCTAATATAGTGCAATAATCTTCTTTGTCTAATAGTTGTAAGTTGAAAAATTTGCAATAAAAATTGACATTCCGAAAATTTGCATATTACACGATCATTACCTTGCCGATTTTTCAAGTAAAAAAATCATAGAATATAACAAATATTCTAATTTGCGAATATTCAACGAATATTCTACAAAATATTTGCGAAATATCGCGAATTCGAATATGACCCCTGCCGCTCATTACTAGTGAAGACGGTGCACACTCCACTGGCTCACCCTATGCCAAATCAGCAGTCGAAATTATATATGTACAGAGGGCACTCAATATCTGGCCATATGGAATTATATAACCATTTAATATGAACACGTAAAACAATAAAATGTCAACAATATAAAATCAAATTAGCGCAAATACAATAAAATCCAGTGTTAACCAGCTTACAACGTGCAAGCAATCGCAATGTGTATGTAAAAACCATAGAAGGCAAAAAACATATATAAATGTCCCCTCGATGAGCGATAATTGATCCAATATCCGCCAACTGTTGGTATTTCACTATGTCAAAAATCCTTTGACTGCAGGCTCAATGTTCATATAGTCGCCATATAAGCCATAGACTGCACCAAATGTTCACTTAATGTATGTGATCAACTGTGGTCAATAACTGCATAAGACAATTAAAATGTTGGTACTTGACCACTCTTGATACAGCTTCGGTATTGGCGTCTGAGGTATTCCTTTTCTGGTCATCTGCCAGGACCTATGTGGCGTCCCACGTGATCCGGCCGTCTCCTAGTGGCCTCCCACGTTACGAAGGCAGAAAGCAGAGCGACTCTCCTAGGTCCTAGAGTTCCTCCTTGCTCCGCTGAAATGGTAGGTATGATTATTGTGCCGGGCTTATTGCTTTCAAGTCTTTTACCCTTAATTGGGGTTCCACAAGTGGGGTGCAGATTTTTTATGCTGTCTTTACCAAACGCGTTTCGGGGCTAAGAGCTATGCCCCTTCCTCAGTGGTCAGACAGCAAATGGACTGATTGTCTTATATAGACCACATATCTATGATCGCAATGTTTGCTGGGATAGCCAACTATCTTCAAAACATGGATCTAGATCCTTATTCTGTTCTGATGTAGTTAATTTCCCCCATCTGTCATTCATATATTTCCAGCAGATCTGACACATAGTGAAACCATGAGATGGGGAGAATAGGTGAATCGAGTATAACGCTGTATAACCCTTTATCCGCATTATATAGATATATATCGGCCACAGGCCATATTTGGCTGACAATGCATATGCTTGATTTATGTAGTTTTATTGTATTTTTTATTGCATTTATCTATGTTTGTACTCTCTCTTCTAATGTCTTTCGTTGAACTTGTTTGGTCCCATGCATCCGTATCAGATACATAAATATTTGGTGGTATAAAATCAAATAAAATCCATTCATAGATATGTTCCCTATATCTCTATTGAGCTATTGTACTCAGTGGGACATCTTTAACTTAAAAACGCACCTGCGTTTTCTGTGCGTTATTGATGCGATTTTTCATATACTTATATATCCATGTCTACAGTGTTTCCTATGTTGTATTAGGTTAGTCTCTGTTCATTTTTTAAAACCAATATATTGTTTTTCTTTCTTTTTCTTGTATAACTAACATGTCTGATGCTGAATGGAAGACTAGGGGGCAGTGCCCCATCGGGGAGGGGAGATCGGGGTGCTGATAAACAGCCAGACACCCGATCTCCCATCACCAATGGACCACAACTCCTCTAGGTATCAGGGTGTCGAATTGGAAGATCCTTTTTGACTCTAGTCTTGACATGTGTGCAATATGGTTACCTCCTCTCCAAGATCTTGTTACCCTTTCTAATGCTATATATATCAGACTGGAGGGGTCACACCCATGTTTCTCTCTATAGTGTTTCGACAGGGAGTGTAATTTATAACCCTTCTTTATTTTTGCCACATGTTCTGCCATTCTTTTTTTTTTTTCAATCGTCTCTTTGTCCTCCCTACATACTGTTTAGAACAGAGGCATTGTAGTAGGTATATCACATCAGTGGAGTCACATGTTAACCCTTCTTTGATGTCTAGGCTGAATGTATTTTGTGAAGACTGTATGTTTACTATTTTCTTTGGGAAAGAGCTTATTTTACAATTAGAACATCGGCCGCACTTGTGGAATCCTTTAGATGTTAGCCAATTTTGCCTATTTTTGGACCCCTTGTTTTTTATCGATGGGGCCACTTTTAATCCTAAATTGGGGACCTTAGTATATGAAATGTGTGGTGTCTTGGTTAATTGCGGAATTGTGATCTCATTGTTCGTCTGTAATTCTCTTCGCTAATGTTTCCTTCTTATTAGATTATTCTTAACTGTATCAGTTTTTAATTTCCTTAAGTTTTTTTTAACGCTTAATCTAAATGCTGCTATTTCTTAACTAATCTCCTGTTTTGGGTATTTCCTAGATTTTACTTTTAACTCCGTATGTACATGTCCATTAGCCTTCTGACAGGGGGTGTCATCTCTCATTATGTGATTTTTTATGTAGTATCTTTTTAAACATAATTTCCTAATGAATTTCTCCACCCCTATATATGTGGAGAATTTGTTCAACCCAGTTGTAGGGGCATGTTTAAACCTTCATTCAAAAGGGCCTTCTGAGTGTTTGTAAGTTGTGTTTTGCCCGAGTTTATTATATTTGTCGTGTCTAGCATTGGTTGTGATTGTTTTTTCTTCGAGTGTCTCCCTCTTCGGGTTTTCTTTCTCTGTTGTGTTGATGTGATCTGGTTTGTATCCTCATGTGATAATTGTTGTTCTGGTGATAGTGATTGTGATTGTACCTCTGTGATGTATCCCTCTTCGAATGATCTGTATCGCTCATTCGATGTCTCAAATTGTATCCGTGTTTCTGTGTGTAATGTTTCATATTCATTTGCGGTGGTGTTCGTGAACGTGCTCTTCTCATCCTTGTCTTGTGATGTGGTGGTGTTTGATCTAAAAAAAAGCTGTGAATTTAGTGCTTCATATCTCTGTGGGACTGGTACATTATATTGATCTTCTAATCCTACATTCCTTATATCTCTCGATACTCTTATCCCTTCTCTAGTTGGGTCCCTTTCTTCCTGTCTCATATTAACTTTGTTATTATCCTGATTAAAATGCCTCATCTTCTTTGATTTCTTATTTCCTTTTCCAGCATATCCAGATTCTTACAGATTCTTTCTTGACACTTATTGGTCTGTTCTGTAGCTGGTAGAGTTGAGCGAACACCTGGATGTTCGGGTTCGAGAAGTTCGGCCGAACTTCCCGGAAATGTTCGGGTTCGGGATCCGAACCCGATCCGAACTTCGTCCCGAACCCCATTGAAGTCAATGGGGACCCGAACTTTTCGGTACTAAAAAGGCTGTAAAACAGCCCAGGAAAGGGCTAGAGGGCTGCAAAAGGCAGCAACATGTAGGTAAATCCCCTGCAAACAAATGTGGATAGGGAAATGAATTAAAATAAAAATTAAATAAATAAAAATTAACCAAAATCAATTGGAGAGAGGTCCCATAGCAGAGAATCTGGCTTCACGTCACCCACCACTGGAACAGTCCATTCTCAGATATTTAGGCCCCGGCACCCAGGCAGAGGAGAGAGGTCCCGTAACAGAGAATCTGGCTTCATGTCAGCAGAGAATCAGTCTTCATGTCATAGCAGAGAATGAGGCTTCACGTCACCCACCACTGTAACAGTCCATTTTCATAAATTTAGGCCAAGCACCCAGGCAGAGGAGAGAGGTCCCGTAACAGACAATCTGGCTTCATGTCAGCAGAGAATCAGTCTTCATATCATAGCAGAGAATCAGGCTTCACGTCACCCAACATTGGAACAGTCCATTGGCATATATTTAGGCCCCGGCACCCAGACAGAGGAGAGGTTCATTCAAATTTGGGTAGCCTCGCAATATAATGGTAAAATGAAAATAAAAATAGGATTGAATGAGGAAGTGCCCTGGAGTCCAATAATATATGGTTAAGGGGAGGTAGTTAATGTCTACTCTGCACAAGGGATGGACAGGTCCTGTGGGATCCATGCCTGCTTCATTTTTATGAACGTCAGCTTGTCCACATTGGCTGTAGACAGGCGGCTGCGTTTGTCTGTAATGACGCCCCCTGCCGTGCTGAATACACGTTCAGACAAAACGCTGGCCGCCGGGCAGGCCAGCACCTCCAAGGCATAAAAGGCTAGCTCTGGCCACGTGGACAATTTAGAGACCCAGTAGTTGAATGGGGCCGAACCATCAGTCAGTACGTGGAGGGGTGTGCACACGTACTGTTCCACCATGTTAGTGAAATGTTGCCTCCTGCTAACACGTTGCGTATCAGGTGGTGGTGCAGTTAGCTGTGGCGTGTTGACAAAACTTTTCCACATCTCTGCCATGCTAACCCTGCCCTCAGAGGAGCTGGCCGTGACACAGCTGCCTTGGCGACCTCTTGCTCCTCCTCTGCCTTGGCCTTGGGCTTCCACTTGTTCCCCTGTGACATTTGGGAATTCTCTCAGTAGCGCGTCTACCAACGTGCGCTTGTACTCGCGCATCTTCCTATCACGCTCCAGTGCAGGAAGTAAGGTGGGCACATTGTCTTTGTAGCGTGGATCCAGCAGGGTGGCAACCCAGTAGTCCGCACACGTTAAAATGTGGGCAACTCTGCTGTCGTTGCGCAGGCACTGCAGCATGTAGTCGCTCATGTGTGCCAGGCTGCCCAGGGGTAAGGACAAGCTGTCCTCTGTGGGAGGCGTATCGTCATCGTCCTGCCTTACCCCCCAGCCACGCACCAGTGATGGACCCGAGCTGCGTTGGGTGCCACCCCGCTGTGACCATGCTTCATCCTCATCCTCCTCCACCTCCTCATCCTCGTCCTCCTCGTCCTCCAGTAGTGGGCCCTGGCTGGCCACATTTGTACCTGGCCTCTGCTGTTGCCAAAAACCTCCCTCTGAGTCACTTCGAAGAGACTGGCCTGAAAGTGCTAAAAATGACCCCTCTTCCTCCTCCTCCTCCTCCTCCTGGGCCACCTCCTCTTCCATCATCGCCCTAAGTGTTTTCTCAAGGAGACATAGAAGTGGTATTGTAACGCTGATAACGGCGTCATCGCCACTGGCCATGTTGGTGGAGTACTCGAAAACAGCGCAACAGGGCACACAGGTCTCGCATGGAGGCCCAGTCATTGGTGGTGAAGTGGTGCTGTTCTGTAGTGCGACTGACCCGTGCGTGCTGCAGCTGAAACTCCACTATGGCCTGCTGCTGCTCGCACAGTCTGTCCAGCATGTGCAAGGTGGAGTTCCACCTGGTGGGCACGTCGCATATGAGGCGGTGAGCGGGAAGGCCGAAGTTACGCTGTAGCGCAGACAGGCGAGCAGCAGCAGGATGTGAACGCCGGAAGCGCGAACAGACGGCCCGCACTTTATGCAGCAGCTCTGACATGTCGGGGTAGTTGTGAATGAACTTCTGCACCACCAAATTCAGCACATGCGCCAAGCAAGGGATGTGCGTCAAACTGGCTAGTCCCAGAGCTGCAACGAGATTTCGCCCATTATCACACACCACCAGGCCGGGCTTGAGGCTCACCGGCAGCAACCACTCGTCGGTCTGTTGTTCTATACCCTGCCACAACTCCTGTGCGGTGTGGGGCCTGTCCCCCAAACATATGAGTTTCAGAATGGCCTGCTGACGTTTACCCCGGGCTGTGCTGAAGTTGGTGGTGAAGGTGTGTGGCTGACTAGATGAGCAGGTGGAAGAAGAGGAGGAGGAAGTCGAGTAAGGAGGAGGTGGCAACAGGAGGCAAAGAATGTTGCCCTGTGATCCTTGGCGGCGGAAGGACGTGCGCCAAACAGCTCTCCGCCTGGGGCCCAGCTGCCACTACATTTACCCAGTGTGCAGTTAGGGAGATATAGCGTCCCTGGCCGTGCTTACTGGTCCACGTATCTGTGGTTAGGTGGACCTTGCCACAGATGGCGTTGCGCAGTGCACACTTGATTTTATCGGATACTTGGTTGTGCAGGGAAGGCACGGCTCTCTTGGAGAAGTAGTGCCGGCTGGGAACAACATACTGTGGGACAGCAAGCGACATGAGCTGTTTGAAGCTGTCTGTGTCCACCAGCCTAAATGACAGCATTTCATAGGCCAGTAGTTTAGAAATGCTGGCATTCAGGGCCAGGGATCGAGGGTGGCTAGGTGGGAATTTACGCTTTCTCTCAAATGTTTGTGAGATGGAGAGCTGAACGCTGCCGTGTGACATGGTTGAGATGCTTGGTGACGGAGGTGGTGGTGGTGTTGGTGGTACATCCCCTGTTTGCTGGGCGGCAGGTGCCAACGTTCCTCCAGAGGCGGAGGAAGAGGCCGAGGCGGCAGCAGCAGAAGAGGCCGAGGCGGCAGCAGCAGAAGAGGCCGAGGCGACAGCAGCAGAAGAGGTAGCAGGGGGAGCCTGAGTGACTTCCTTGGCTTTAAGGTGTTTACTCCACTGCAGTTCATGCTTTGCATGCAGGTGCCTGGTCATGCAGGTTGTGCTAAGGTTCAGAACGTTAATGCCTCGCTTCAGGCTCTGATGGCACAGCGTGCAAACCACTCGGGTCTTGTCGTCAGCACATTGTTTGAAGAAGTGCCATGCCAGGGAACTCCTTGAAGCTGCCTTTGGGGTGCTCGGTCCAAGATGGCGGCGGTCAGTAGCAGGCGGAGTCTCTTGGCGGCGGGTGTTCTGCTTTTGCCCACTGCTCCCTCTTTTGCTACGCTGTTGGCTCGGTCTCACCACTGCCTCTTCCTCCGAACTGTGAAAGTCAGTGGCACGACCTTCATTCCATGTGGGGTCTAGGACCTCATCGTCCCCTGCATCGTCTTCCACCCAGTCTTGATCCCTGACCTCCTGTTCAGTCTGCACACTGCAGAAAGACGCAGCAGTTGGCACCTGTGTTTCGTCATCATCAGAGACATGCTGAGGTGGTATTCCCATGTCCTCATCATCAGGAAACATAAGTGGTTGTGCGTCAGTGCATTCTATGTCTTTCACCGCTGGGGAAGGGCTAGGTGGATGCCCTTGGGAAACCCTGCCAGCGGAGTCTTCAAACAGCATAAGAGACTGCTGCATAACTTGAGGCTGAGACAGTTTCCCTGGTATGCATGGGGGTGATGTGACAGACTGATGGGGTTGGTTTTCAGGCGCCATCTGTGCGCTTTCTGCAGAAGACTGGGTGGGAGATAATGTGAACGTGCTGGATCCACTGTCGGCCACCCAATTGACTAATGCCTGTACCTGCTCAGGCCTTACCATCCTTAGAACGGCATTGGGCCCCACCATATATCGCTGTAAATTCTGGCGGCTACTGGGACCTGAGGTAGTTGGTACACTAGGACGTGTGGATGTGGCAGAACGGCCACGTCCTCTCCCAGCACCAGAGGGTCCACTAACACCACCACGACCATGTCCACGTCCGCGTCCCTTACTAGATGTTTTCCTCATTGTTATCGTTCACCACAACAACAAAAATATTATTTGGCCCAATGTATTGTATTCAAATTCAGCTGAATATAAATTTGAGGCCTAGTATTTAGGCGCTGGGTGACCGGTATGGATTTACTGACAGAATTAGACTTGGAAATGCACAGTAGCGTGTGTGTGAAGTTATTCTGAATGACCCTATGTGCACCTTGAATATTATATACCCTTTTAGGGATAGATTTCAAATAGCTCTGATACAGCAGAAACCACTAAATTAGGAAATTGCTAAATTGGGAATTGTATTTTCAACCCAGAACAAAAAATGTGCTTTGACGGACACTAAATAACTTGCCCAGCCAGAACAGTACAGCGGTAACGACAGATTTAGCTGGATATAAATTTGAGGCCTAGTATTTAGGCGCTGGGTGACCGGTATGGATTTACTGACAGAATTAGACTTGGAAATGCACAGTAGTGTGTGTGTGAAATTATTCTGAATGACCCAATGTGCACCTTGAATATTATATACCCTTTTAGGGATAGATTTCAAATAGCTCTGATACAGCAGAAACCACTAAATTAGGAAATTGCTAAATTGGCAATTGTATTTCAACCCAGAACAAAAAATGTGCTTTGACGGACACTAAATAACTTGCCCAGCCAGAACAGTACAGCGGTAACGACAGATTTATCGGGATATAAATTTGAGGCCTAGTATTTAGGCGCTGGGTGACCGGTATGGATTTACTGACAGAATTAGACTGGGATATGGCCAAAAATAACCACACTATTGCTGGTTAAATGCACTTGGTGTGACAGCTTGACCAACCGCACTACTGAGGGTTAAATGCACTTGGTGACAGGCGCAGCTTGCCCCTGATGTTGTATATGGCCAAAAAATGAACAGAGTATTGCTGGTTAAATGCACTTGGTGTGACAGCTTGACCAACCACACTACTGAGGGTTAAATGCACTTGGTGACGGGCGCAGCTTGCCCCTGATGTAGTATATGGCCAAAAAATGAACAGACTATTGCTGGTTAAATGCACTTGGTGTGACAGCTTCACCTTGATGTAGGCTTTAGCCAAAAAACAACCCCACCATTGAGGGTTAAATGCACTTGGTGACAGGCGCAGCTTGCCCCTGATGTAGTATATGGCCAAAAAATAAACAGACTATTGCTGGTTAAATGCACTTGGTGTGACAGCTTCACCCTGATGTAGGCTTTAGCCAAAAAACAACCACACCATTGAGGGTTAAATGCCCTTGGTCGCAGCTTGTGCTGGCGCACCACAAGACACAAAATGGCCGCCGATCACCCCAGAAAAAAGTGACTAACAAACGGTCTGGGCAGCCTAAAAACAGTGAGCAATTGAGTATCAGCAGCTCAATGGCCACAGCTGCAGATCGATCAATAATCAAGTCCTTTGGAGGAGTTAATCATGCCTAATCTCGCCCTACTGTCGCAGCCGCAACCTCTCCCTACGCTAATCAGAGCAGAGTGACGGGCGGCGCTATGTGACTCCAGCTTAAATAGAGGCTGGGTCACATGGTGCTCTGGCCAATCACAGCCATGCCAATAGTAGGCATGGCTGTGACGGCCTTTTGGGGCAAGTAGTATGACGCTTGTTGATTGGCTGCTTTGCAGCCTTTCAAAAAGCGCCAAGAAAGCGTCACAAAAGCGCCAAGAAAGCGACGAACACCGAACCCGAACCCGGACTTTTACGAAAATGTCCGGGTTCGGGTCCGTGTCACGGACACCCCAAAATTCGGTACGAACCCGAACTATACAGTTCGAGTTCGCTCATCCCTAGTAGCTGGAAATGTCTCTCTTTCTTTTCTCAGTGTCGCAATCTTCTCGGATAGTTCTCCTATAATTTGTATACGTCTCTCTATAATTTTTTTAATTAGGATCAATGAATCCCATTCTCTTTTAAATTCATCATTAATCAAATCTGATTCTGGCATTTTGATTAGTGTTAACCCTTAGGTATAAAGCCCTGTTCTAGGTGTTGAGTGAGGGCTCTGATTTCCCATTTGTCGCGTAGTTGTTTTTGCAATAGTTTTCTTTAGTTTTATCTGCCATATCTTCTTTGGGGAGAGATGTATCAAACACGTAGGTATCAATCTTTTTACACTTGGTATCCATAGGTTCCCAAATATCTATCTCTGTTGGTAGGGATCTCAACTCTCGGGTGAAATGAAATGAAATTCTAGAAAAACTACAAGCTGAGTGGCTCACCTATCCAGCCAGAGGTGTAGATGGTGCATACTCCACTGGCTCACCCTATGCCAAAACAGCAGTCAAAATGATATACAGTATGTACATAGGGCACTTAATATCTGGTCATATGGATGTATATAACCATTTAATATGAACACGTAAAACAATAAAATGTCAACAATATAAAATCAAATTAGCGCAAATACAATATTTGCATATACAGTATGCTTCCCTCAAAATTAGCTCACTGCTAGCTACCTTAGTTTTCATGTACATGGCAGAGCTGTCTGCAAGGGTTGTGTACAAAGGCACATGGAGTCCCTGTGGCTTTCATATGTAATCAACCACTAAAAAACACATCTGAATATGTAACCCGGGTGGGAGACGAAAGGATGGCAATGGTGCTGGTGAGAATGAGGGTGGTTGTAGTTACTTATGGTGGTACGCCCTGGTTCCCTTGGGGCACATGCTTCATTTTGGAGTCTCCTGCCTGGTGATGGGGTGCACTTGGTGTTGGTGAGCTGGGGGATGCAAGGCAGGGCAACAAGAGAATTATGTTGTAATGATGAGGCCAGCATGGTGTTACAAAGAACAGTTCTTATCACCTTAATATACAACAATTTGTCACAATTCTTGAGGATACTCAAAGATATGGGGTAAACAGGCCAGATGCTCCCTGATTCACTCTATGAATATACAATGCTCTCTTCCCAGTTAAGTCAAGGGGTTCCCCACCCCCTTTTATAACATACCAATATCTGTTCCTTGTACAGGCTGCTTTAACATCCAAAATGAATTCACTTCTCTTCCTCAGAGGCTGCTGGCTAGTTTGGGCATTAGATTACTTTAAAGCTGGCTGCTCCTCTGATATTTTCCAGAGTTGTTCAGTATCTGCTATCTCTAACTTCTTCTCTGTAACTGCTAACTAACTACAAGAGCCTCCTTCCCAGAGAAGAGGGGTGAAACAGCCTCATCTACTGTTACCAAAGGCTGGCTATTAACCCTATATATCCCTCTATAATGAGCCTTCATGATGACAATACACACTATAATATACAAAGACACAATGTATCCCTTTGCAATTAATCAAAGCATTAACCTTTAAGCAGTGAACTGGCAGGTCATTGCAGGTCATTGCATATGGCGCAGAAAGTCATCTAAGGCTAGGTTAAAGAAATATGCTTGTCTTTTTAAAGGCAGTATATATCAATGACCTATCCTCAGGAAATGTTTGCTGCATTTCTGACAGTCCAATACAAGCGTTAGATATCGCTGTTATATTCTGGTATTAAAAAAACACAAATTTTGGGCAAGATAATACATTTGCGGCCTTTGCTGCATTTCAGATAGTCCAATACAAGTGTTAGATACTGCTGTTATATTCTGTTATTAAAAAAACACCAATTTTGGGCAAGATAATACATTTTCGGACAGTCAAATACAAAATGTAAATACTGCAGTTATATTCTGGGTTTAAAAAAATACTAATTTTTTGCAAGACACTACATCTGGAACCTTTGCTGCGTTTGTCACAGTCAAATACAACCAGTCAATACTGTAGAAACATTGTCGGTTGACAAATAAAAATTTTTTGGGGCCGTGAAGTAATTGTATAAAATTCGCCTGTCACACTCTTTTGTGACCTCAAGAAATGTTTCCTCTTTCTGACACCGACACTGCATTACTCTCAGTAAACCTAATTGTTGACTATTGGCGGTTACATTGTCGCCTGACACAAAACCATCTGTTAGTTTGGTGGGTGAACTCAAAGAATTAGGAGAGCATCAAATAAGGGACGTGGGTCCGGTCGTGGTGCTGCCGGTGGAGCTCCTGTTGCAGGGAGAGGACGTGGTCGATCTGTGCCAGCTACACGCACAAGTGAAACAGCTTCCTCAGGTGCGAGTAGACGACAGAACATTCAGCGTTATTTGGTAGGGCCGAATGCGGCTCTACGAATGGTGAGGCTCAAACATGTACAGGCTATAGTAGATTGGGTGGCTGACAGTGCCTCCAGTTCCTTCACATTGTATCCCACCCAGTCTCCTGCTGAAAGATCAGAGTTGGCACCTTCAGCCCATAGCCATCAGTCTTTCACCTCACCCCCTTGCAAATCAGCCAAACAGTCTGAGTAGTGTTGATCACGAATATTCGAATTTCAAATTTTTATCGCGAATATAGGTACTTCGAAAAATTTGCGAATATTTCGAATATAGTAATATATATTCATAATTTCGAATATTCAATTTTTGTTTTAATCAGTACACATGAATGATCCCTCCCTGCTTCTAGCTTGTGGGCCAATGAGAAGGCTGCAGTATATTTGACTTTAGGAGTAGAGTTGTTTGCAAATTTTCGTAATGCGATTTTTTTGCGAATTTTTAAACTTACAACTATTAGACAAAGAAGATTATAGCACTATATTAGCTAAATTGCTCTATATTCATGTTTTTTTTCCGAATATTCGCTATATTGCTATAACTTTGTTTTTTCGAATAATCGTAATATTCTAAAACAAGAATATATAGCAATATAGCGAATATTCGAAAAAAAAGAATATAGAGCAATTTAGCTAATATAGTGCTATAATCTTTTTTTTTATAGTTGTAATTTTTTTCCAATCTGAACTTCAGATGAGAAGAAAATTACAACTATTAGACATGGAAGATTATAGCACTATATTAGCTAAATTGCTCTTGTAAGGGATCGCCTCTTATTCGGGGGTCATTCTCACAGATACGACTTTAGGACACCAGGTTTCAGGTCCAAACCGTGCATTTATTGTGCACACTCCAACCAATACAGGTTATCATGAAGTCGCAGCTCCACCTAACACATGTGACATCCACATAAAATAATAAACACTTGCCCGGCTAGGCTCTAACTAACACAGAGTTTCACACCTTGTTCACACCCTGTGAACACAAGCGGCTTTCTCAGCCAATGTCCCACAGCCTCCTGGCTGTACAGAGCACAGTACGCCCACTGCCTCCAGTCCAGTGTCTCAGCACACATGGGGAATAGTGGTCTCTCAGCTCTCCTGGCTTGGACCACACGGAGCCTCCAGGCAACACACTCTTCCCTTACTGACACCCTGGGAGGTGCTTTGTGCCAGACTGATTACTTCCAGCTGGTCTCGCCTGTGGTGGAATAGGGGTGCGGACCGAACTATCCACCCCTTCCTTGCCTCTAACTTGTGTGAGATCTGTCACTGTCTCACATATCCCCCCCCCTTTTGTTTAAGCCTGTGAGGGTGAACACCTGCATAACCACAGGAGGCTGGTGAGAGGGCGTCCACCTGGCCTGGACGTGCGGAACAGCCACCCACCCTGCTCTTTGGCTGCTCCCAATAAGAATCGGCCCAGATTGGCTTTACAGCCACACTAAGTACCACAGTGTCAGCGAGCACTAGCTGCCGCTGACACAGAAAATTACTGGTTCTTATTTCACTGAGGCCAGGAACCTCGGTGACACCCTTTGTTCTGCCAGACACACGCCAGCAGAGCTTGGTTTATCACCAAAACTAACATCTTGCCCAACCGAAACTGCCTAAAGGCCTCATGTGCCCATCTCATGACCAGATACTCTTTTCCTACTCTTTCCCGAGTGATAATGATGCGCTGTCGTATATTTTGATCTCTCTCTCTCTTTTTAGATCCTCTGGCTCCTGTACATGCGCCTCGCGTCCTTTCTTGGACTACTGCAGCTCTTGCCTGAACTGTTCCCAGTCATGGTCATATCCCAACACTTTCTCCTTTGCTTTGCAGGGCTCCTTCAGCAGAGCATGCTTGCCCCTACTCGCTTCTTTTACATGCATCTGGGTCACTTCTTCCTTCTTTCCAGCAGTAGTTACCCCAGCTACTATGGCAGTTTTAGAGACCTCTGCTTCTTTAGCGGCTTTTTCCACTTCGGCCGCAGCTCCCTTTGGCTTAACTTTGGTCTCTGTAGCACCTGGGGACTTCACGTCAACCAACACATCGGCCTTAACTTTTTCAGTCTTTGTCTTCTTGAAGTCTCCAGTCTCTTTGACCGCCTTCTCATCCTTCTCGGACATGGCACCATACACTTGCCCTGTTAACCCCTCCCCCTCTTTCTCATCAAGGCAGGAGGCACCAGGGTCTTCAGCAGACTCCTCATCTTCTGTAATTTTTTCCAGAGGCTCCCCCAGGACACTGTTCTCCTTTTGTGGAGGAGTCAGGAGATACAGCCCATAGTAATAGCCCGGATCCGAAAACTGATCGTTCACCTCCTCGTACTTCTTCCCCAGCAGCCTGCTGGCTATTTGGAAGGCCCTGTATGCAGAGGGGACGTCTTCCAGGCCTAGGTTACACGCTACCACGGGTCTGTGGTCTTCGGCATCCACATCAGCCTCACCAACTGGTTTAGCAGAAGCATCTTCCATCTTCTCTGCCACAGCCAGCACCACAGTGCCACCCTCTCCAGTCCCATTTTTAACAGGCTCTGGCTTCTTGACGTCTTCCAGAGAACTCTCCTCTTCAGGTTTCTCACCTTCCACCTGCTGCTCGAGAGCACACTTAGATTTCTCCAACTCATCTTTTAAGCTCATGAGATTTTCCGTCTCTGCTCTGAGTTGCTTGTTCAGCTTCTCCAATTCAGCATGCTCCTCAAGCGCTTCTTCCAGGGCTCTAGCCAATGAGAGGGCCTTAGTCTCCTTTTCCCAAGCATCAGTCTCTGTTTGGTCACGTTTTTCACCATATCGAGCCGAGATGTATTTCTCTTCAGCTAGGAGCCAGTCACACTTCTCCTGTTTCCCCAGGCGCTGAACCACCAACTCCATGTTTTTCAGCAGTTTCTTTTCAGCTTTTTGCACAAGCTTGTGGGCCTCCGGTTCCAGCTGCTCCTTGCTCGGCTCTGCTGCAGCAGATGTAGGAGTATGACCATTCTCTTTCTGGCTCTCCTTCTTTGCCCTTTCTGAAACTTTCTTCAGTTGCTCTGTGAAGACAGCTAGTCCCGTCTCTAACGTTTCTAGGGAGCGTGAGGAGAGAGAGAGATCATCCTCCTGTTTGCAGCTGTACTGTCATGTCAGGTCACCTACAACTGTCTGGATATGGGCTTCAGACCCTAGGCTGATGTCACCCGACTTAATTCTCATCTCGTCAGATATAACTGTCTGGTCGCTACTAGTAACCACCTTTATTTCGCAGGACCTTGACATGGTAGCTTCATTCTCTGGGTTGCTATTGGTCACAGCACATACGGCACCTATACCGCTCGTGTCATTATTAATTATGACCTCTAGGGGCACCGATGAGCTAATCCCCACCTGGGATACTTCCTTAGTAACCAACCAGCATTGTGGAGACTGCATTTCCACCTCTGGTACGTGCGGTACACCCTCTAACCCGATCATATTTTCCTGCACCTTCAAACACTGAGCTGGAGTTGGGCTTTGCTCCACACAACTTATATGCATGTCTTCAAACCTTTTGATTACGTCATATCGCGCTTCATGAAACATAGCAGATGCAGAAAATAAAGTTTCATCATCATTTGCATTTTTACCACCAGGGGGCGCTTCTCCCCTGACCACAACTTGCAACGGAAAAGATATATCACTGTCACCACATATTCCATATTACATCACATTTTCCTTATGCATTTCCGCACTTTTGTCGCCATCACTTTGCACATGACCAGCACCATTGTTTCCAATGGTCAATATTCTTTCCCCATGCAGGTCAAAGTGCAGCTCCCTTAAATCCTCACTTAAAGGGACAGGTACAGGTTCTGCAGGAGTTTCGTCACTATCTGCAGAAGTGTCTACCTTACCCCACAGCAACAAACCGATATCACGGCCCAATACTCCCTCATGCATGAGCGTATCTGTAACATCAACATCCAGCACCTTTATTATTTTACCAGTCCCAGGTTTCAATATTGTGCTACCTCTTACCCGGGCTAGCATGGGATTCTGGATCCTTGTCATCCCATGTCTAGCCTTGATTCTGGGAATTTTGGGTAACACAAGAAAACATTCTCCCATGCAGATTCCTGCGAGGGAGTAATCACTTCGAAACTAAAAGATACAAACTGGTTAGTGCATAGTGCTAGCTTTGCTACAAATAAAAAACACAAGACCGCATACAAGAGTAAGTTCACATGGTTCGGTTTTTGCATACCCTGCAAAAACCGCATCTTTAAAGATCGAAAAATGTTTGTGGACTCAGTAACATCCAAAAAAAGAGCAGGTACTAATTTTAAAATAAAAGGCAATCTGTCCAGTAATAATGTGGGTGTCATTTATCTGTTGGAGTGCCCGTGTGGCCTCCAATATGTGGGGAGAACCACACGTAGTTTGAAAACCCGAGTGCAAGAACATATTTGCAACATCAAAAAAGGACTGGAGACCAACAGCGTCTCCCTCTATTTCAAAATCCACCACCAAAAAAAACCCAGGGGGCTCCTTTTCACTGGTATTGAGTTGGTCCACGCTTCTATACGGGGAGGGGATTTTATTTCAATACTAAATAAAAGGGAGGTGGAGTGGATGTTTTTACTAAACACCATTCAACCCCAGGGACTTAATATTGAGTGTGATGTGAATGCCTGCATAGTATAAAATCCTTCAGATGATATGTGAAGAAATAGGTCCGCTTTGTCTATGATAGGGAGATGTAGGTCTGAAATAAGATTGTACTAGGTTTTAGATCCTAATTTTATATTTTAGTAATTATTTATATTTTTATATGTTTATTTACTTTTCTAGCCGTTTGCGTACGGGGGAGGATAGTATGTATGTGTGTATATATATATTTTAGAAGAATTTGTTATTTGAAAAGTTTTTATGACGCCCAATAGGGGAGGATCCCTGGATCCTTTATTTTCAGCTGTATCCACTTAGGAATACACGCCCCAGACGAAGCATCATGGCGAAACCCGGGTCGGGCACTGTGTACTTTTTTTAACTTGCTCCTATACCTGTGTTTTTTGTGAGTATAATAAATCTTTTTCATTCAACACTGTGGTACGTACTTCACTATTGGTTGACATCCTTTCTCCGAGACCTTGAAGAGTGTGGAGTTCGGTGATATCCTGCTAAAGTGGTGTTCCTTTGGGATCAGGCTTGTGCAAGATTTCACACAAGCGGCAAAGCAGTAAGCACTCTGTCCGTCCGTGCAGTTTAGTGAACGACATCCAAGGTGTGCAGTTTCTGGGTGGATGACATCGCTGAACCTGCCAGTTACGCCTAATATCATCGGAGTCTTGTGAGTATAACCTGTTATCAGGTGACACTCCTTCTAAGAAGTTACTACACCATAGTGCGGTTTCTATTTTTTTTTAGAATTCCACACCACAGCTGTGTTTGACATGTATAGATGAACCTTTTTGACTGAAGATTTCCATAAGAAAATAGAACACACATTTTTTGGGACTTTAATACAATAAGAATACTCTCCTGCAGCGCAATCCTTTTTTCCCATCGAGGGAGTAATCACAACAAGCTTACCCGCCTGGTCAGACACTGGTTTTTCCATGTTATCACACATTTTCGCAATAGTTTCTTGCCTCCGCGACTTATCACCTACCGGCCCGACAGGTATCAACTGCCGCCGGCTTACTGTCACTGGGTCTGCCACATAATCAATAACAGGAACAATCTAACCCAGCGATGTCACGGGTTTAGCAGTCCTGGGAGCCAAGGATACTCCAGCCGCAGAATATAAGCCACTTGCTCCGCTCCATAACTGGTGGGAAGCCGCACGCTGTTGTGGTTGGTCGCCCTTAGCAACCGCCTCGCAGATCCTCGGCACATCCTCTCTAGGACTCTGTCTCCACTGGTAGGGAACACTCAACCTCCTGAGAGCCGAACCGCTCTCCCCCTCTTTATCTTCCCGACGGTTGCCCTTGGCAAGGGCACATCTTTGCTTTTCCCCCGATAGTCCCGGCACACCACCAACCTCTTGGAACTTTGTACAGGGTCCATACAGTGTTGAGAACCCATTTCTCAATGCCAGCTGCAACTGTGCCTCCAAAGCCTCTCGCTCTGCATCAAATTTCGCCAATTCATTTTTAGTGTAGCCAATTGTTATGGCCATTTCTTCTGCCTGCTGTATGCGCCAGCGCTGCCGGACGTACTCTTCCCCGAGACCCATGGTAGCAGGAAAAACTTTAAGCCACAAGTCCACTTATACTGGGCTACTGGCCCTTTAATTCACTACAGTTTTACTTGCACTGCAGCAAAATAGTCTACAAAAGCATGAGCAGCACCTGCTCCACTGAACAAACAGGCTTCCAGCCCCTTAACTCCAGCACAGCAGGATTCAGCAGCACCTGCTCTTTCTCATCATTGCTCCTAGCAACCGACCGTTGCCCTTCTCTCGTGGACAACTTGCCCGCATCCGACTCCAATTATAAGGGATCGCCTCTTATTTGGGGGTCATTCTCACAGATACGACTTTAGGACACCATGTTTCAGGTCAAACCGTGCATTTATTGTGCACACTCCAACCAATACAGGTTATCATGAAGTCGCAGCTTCACCTAACACATGTGACATCCACATAAAATAATAAACACTTGCCCGGCTAGGCTCTAACTAACACAGAGTTTCCTGACTCACCTAAGTCCTTGTTCACACCCTGTGAACACAAGCGGCTTTCTCAGCCAATGTCCCACAGCCTCCTGGCTGTACAGAGCACAGTACACCCACTGTCACTAGTCCAGTGTCTCTTGGGGTATAGTGGTCTCTCAGCCCTCCTGGCTTGGACCACACAGAGCCTCCAGGCCTCTGTCCACAGGCAACACACTCTTCCCTTACTGACACCCTGGGAGGTGCTTTGTGCCAGCCTGATTACTTCCATCTGGTCTCGCCTGTGGTGGAATAGGGGTGTGGACCGAACTATCCAACCCTTCCTTGCCTCTAACCTGTGTGAGATCTGTCACTGTCTCACACTCTATATTAGTTTTTTTTTTTTTAATATTCGCTATATTGCTATATACAGTGGGATGCAAAAGTTTGGGCAACCTTGTTAATCGTCATGATTTTCATGTATAAATCGTTGGTTGTTACGATAAAAAATGTCAGTTAAATATATCATATAGGAGACACACACAGTGATATTTGAGAAGTGAAATGAAGTTTATTGGATTTACAGAAAGTGTGCTATAATTGTTTATATTAGGTAGGTGCATAAACTTGGGCACTGTTGTCATTTTATTGATTCCAAAACCTTTAGAACTAATTATTGGAACTCAAATTGGCTTGGTAAGCTCAGTGACTCCTGACCTACATACACAGGTGAATCCAATTATGAGAAAGAGTATTTAAGGGGGTCAATTGTAAGTTTCCCTTCTCTTTTAATTTTCTCTGAAGAGTAGCAACATGGGGGTCTCAAAACAACTCTCAAATGACCTGAAGACAAAGATTGTTCACCATCATGATTTAGGGGAAGGATACAGAAAGCTGTCTCAAAGATTTCAGCTGTCTGTTTCCACAGTTAGGAACATATTGAGGAAATGGAAGACCACAGGCTCAGTTCAAGTTAAGGCTCGAAGTGACAGACCAAGAAAAATCTCGGATAGACAGAAGCGACGAATGGTGAGAACAGTCAGAGTCAACCCACAGACCAGCACCAAAGACCTACAACATCATCTTGCTGCAGATGGAGTCACTGTGCATCGTTCATCCATTCGGCGCACTTTACACAAGGAGATGCTGTATGCAAGAGTGATGCAGAGGAAGCCTTTTCTCCGCCCACAGCACAAAAAGTGCCGCTTGAGGTGGGCTAAAGCACATTTGGACAAGCCAGCTTCATTTTGGAATAAGGTGCTGTAGACTGATGAAACAAAAATTGAGTTATTTGGCCATAACAAGGGGCGTTATGCATGGCGGAAAAAGAACACAGCATTCCAAGAAAAACACCTGCTACCTACAGTAAAATTTGGTGGTGGTTCCATCATGCTGTGGGGCTGTGTGGCCAGTGCAGGGACTGGGAATCTTGTCAAAGTTGAGGGACGCATGGATTCCACTTAGTATCAGCAGATTCTGGAGACCAATGTCCAGGAATCAGTGACAAAGCTGAAGCTGCATCGGGGCTGGATCTTTCAACAAGACAACGACCCTAAACACTGCTCAAAATCCACTAAGGCATTTATGCAGAGGAACAAGTACAACGTTCTGGACTGGCCATCTCAGTCCCCAGACCTGAATATAATAAAAAATTTGTGGTGTGACTTAAAGAGAGCTGTCCATGCTTGGAAGCCATCAAACCTGAATGAACTAAAGATGTTTTTTAAAGAGGAATGGTCCAAAATACCGTCAACCAGAATCCAGACTCTCATTGGAACCTACAGGAAGCGTTTAGAGGCTGTAATTTCTGCAAAAGGAGGATCTATTAAATATTGATTTCATTTCTTTTTTTGTGGTGCCCAAATTTATGCACCTGCCTAATTTTGTTTAAATAATTATAGCACACTTTCTGTAAATCCAATAAACTTAATTTCACTTCTCAAATATCACTGTGTGTGTCTCCTATATGATATATTTAACTGACATTTTTTATCGTAACAACCAACGATTTATACAGAAAAATCATGACGATTAACAAGGTTGCCCAAACTTTCGCATCCCACTGTATTCTTGTTTTAGAATATTGCGAATATTCGAAAAAACGAAGTTATAGCAATATAGTGAATATTCGAAAAAAACAACGAATATAGAGCAATTTAGCTAATCTAGTGCTATAATCTTCTTTGTCTAATAGTTGTAAGTTTAAAAATTCGCAATAAAAATTCGCATTACAAAAATTTGCATATTACACTTTTATTACCTTGCCGATTTCTCAAGTAAAAAAAATCGTAGAATATAATGAATAATCGAATTTGCAAATATTCAACGAATATTCTACAAAATATTCGCTAAATATTGCGAATTCGAATATGACCCCTGCCGCTCATCACTAAGTCTGAGCTCTAAGTCATGGAGCAGTCTCTTCTGCTTTATGATGACTCTGCTAGCAGGGTTTCCCAGGGTCATCCACATAGCCCTGCCCCAGAAGTGGAAGCGATGGAGTGCACCGATGCCCAACCACTTATGTTTCAAGATGAGTACATGGGAGGACCACTGCAGCACGTCTCGGATAATGACAAAACACAGGCGCCAACTGCTTTGGCTTTTGAAATTGTGCAGACAGGGAGTAAAGGAGGGCAGGGGTAAAGACTGGGTGGAAGATGATGTGGAGGACGATGAGGTCCTCGACCCCACATGGAATCAAGGTCATGCAAGTGACCTGTGTAGTTCGGAGTAAGTAAGAGGCGGTGGTCACACAGAGCCACCAGCACAGCAGAAGAGGGAGCAGGGTGCAAAAGCAGAGTGGCCGTCCCCTAGACAGTACGCCGCACCAAGGGACCAAGCACACCAAAGCCAGCTCCAAGGAGTTCCCTGGTATGTCAGTTCTTCAGACAATGTGCTGACGACAAGACACGATTGGTTTGCACGCTGTGCAATCAGAGCCTGAAGCGAAGCATAAACGTTCTCAACCTGAGCACAACCTGCATGACCAGGCATCTAAGTGCAAAGCAGTTTAGTAGACACCTCAAAACCAAAGAAACGTCTCTGGCTCCTCCTGCTTACTTTTCTGCTGCAGTCTCAGCCTCTTCATCCACCTCTGGAGTGACAGTGCCATCTGCAACCCCGCAAACAGAGGATCTGCCAGCAACGCCACCACCTGTGTCACCAAGCATCTGCACAATGTCCCATGGAAGCGTTTAGCTCTCCATCTCCCAAACACTAGAACGAAAGAGGAAGTACCCCCCTACCCACCCGCGATCCCTGGCCCTGAATGCCAGCATTTCAAAATTACTGGCCGTTTAAATGCAGTCATTCCGTCTTGTGGAGACAGAGAGTTTTAAAAGCCTTATGGCGGTGGCTGTACCACAGTACGTCATGCCCAGCCGCCCCTACTTTTCCAGGTGAGCCATCCCTTCCCTGCACAACCAAGTGGGGAACAAAATCAGGTGTGCACTGTGCAACGCCATCTGTGGCAAGGTCTACCTAACTACAGATACATAGACCAGTAAGCACGGTCAGGGACGTTATATCTCCCTAACAGCACACTGGGTAAATGCAGTGGCAGCTGGGCCTGAGGCGGATAGCAGTTTGGCGCATGTCCTTTCACCACCGAGAATTGCAGGGCGCTTCTCTTTGCCTCCTGTTGCTTCCTCCTCCTACTCCGCTTCCTCATCCTCTATGTCCTCCTCATCCAGTCAGCGTAACACCTTCACCACTAACTTCAGCACAGCCAGGGGTAAATGACAGCAGGCAGTTTTAAAACTTATCTGTTTGGGGGAAAAACCCCACACCGCGCAGGAGCTGTGGATGGGCATAGAACAACAGACCTATGAGTGGTTGGGGCCAGTGAGCCTCAAGCCCGGCCTGGGGGTGTGCGATAATGGGCAAAATCTCGTAGCAGCTCTGGGACTAGCCGGTTTGACGCACATCACTTGTCTGGCGCGTGTGCTGAACTTGGTGGTGCAGAGGTTCCTTAAAAATTACCCCGATATATCAGAGTTTCTGCAGAAAGTGCGGGCCGTCCGTCTGTGCGCGCTTTCGGCGTTCTCACCCTGCTGCTGCTCGCCTGACAGCGCTGCAGCGTAACTTTGGCCTTCCCGCTCACCGCCTCATATGCGACGTGCCCAAAAGGTGGAACTCCACCTCGCACATGCTGGCCAGACTGTGCGAGCAGCAGGCGATACTGGAGTTTCAGCTGCAGCACCCATGGGTGAGTCGCTCTGCGGAACAGGACCAATTCGCCGCCAATGTGTGGGCCTCCGTGCGGGACCTGTGTGCCTTGTTGTGCTGTTTCAAGTACTCCACCAACATGGCGAGTGCCGATGACGTCGTTCTCAGTGTTACTATTCCACTTCCTTGCCTCCTTGAAAAAAACGCTTCGGATGATGATGGAAGAGGATGTGGCACAGGAGGAGGAGGAAGAGGGATCATTTCATAGGGTTTCAGGCCAGTCATTCACAAGTGGCTCCGAGAGTGTGTTCCTGCATCCACAAATGCCAGGTACAAAATTGTCCAGCAAGGGCACAGTTCTGGAGGATGATGAGATGGAGGATGAGGAGTAGGAGATGGAGGAGGAGGAACCGTGTTCACAGCAGGCTAGCACCCAAACCAGCTCATGGCCATCACTGGTGCGTGGCTGGGGGGATACAGAGGACACCGACAATACACCTCCCACAGAGGACAGCTTTTCGTTGCCTCTGGGCAGCCTGGTACACATGAGCGATTACATGCTGCAGTGTCTCCGCAACGACCACCGAGTTGGCCACATTCTAACTTGTGCTGAATACTGGGTGGCCACGCTGCTGGATCACCGTTACAAGGACAACGTACCGTCCTTAATTCAGTCACTGGAGCGTGATCGTAAGATGCATGAGTACAAGTGCACGCTAGTAAATGCGCTGCTGGTGGCATTCCCACCTGACAGCGGGGGCACAGTGAAAGCACAAGGCAAAGGCAGAGGAAGAGGTCGCCAACGTAGCTGGGGCACCGCCAGCACCTCAGAAGGCAGGGTTAGCATGGCCAAACTGTGGAAAAGCTTTGTCAGCATGCCACAACAACCAGCACCACTTGCTGATATGGAACGTCTAAGCAGAAGGCAGCATTTCAGTAACATGGTGGAGCAGTATGTGTGCACACGCCTACAGGCATTGAATAATGGGTCTGCCCCCTTCAACACAGGAGGCTGCTCCAGCTAACCATGGCTGAAGTACCCCTCAGACAAGTGATATTCACTGAGGCTCTATAGGCCCAAGTAGCCACACCCAACAGACACACCCAGTGTTCACACACACACAGAAGGGATTTAACCCTTCCAACACCAGGCAAGGGAAGACGGCCACTTAAAGGGGAATACACACATAAACAAACACACTTCACCTGTTGCCGCGGGCAACGGCATGCGTGGCAATCATGTCCTGGGGATCAGCCATAGGGCTGAGACACTGACACCACATTCACACAACACAACACAACACGTTGCCACGGGCAACCAAGTGAAGGAGAGTGTCACAAAACATACCACTGGCCGTGACAATCACTTTGCGGTTTATACAACTTCCTGAATTGTGCTCATGCTGCAACTGATGCTTCTACAGATAAGTCTGCTCCATTATTTGTGTTTTCCTGTTGGCTTGATCCTAGGTGACCCTGACTCCCTCCGTATTAAGTGTAGGGAGCCGGTGTTCGTGTCCCCTCACTATTATAGGGTGTTCAGGTGTCATACAGTCGAGGCACGAGGGCATGCAATTATCTATCATAGAGATCTTTGCATGGGCTGAGAAGTCAGGAAGAGTGCTAAGGCTTTTACAGGGCTCACCCTTATGTTCCTTAGTTTGGGATCAAGTCAGTCGGATCTTCATTTGTTGTCTTCTAGTTTTCTGCAAAACCGTCTTAAGCATGGATCCGGTTTCACTCTTGACTGAACACATGCAGGGTCTTTCTCTGGAGGTAGCAGATCTCCGTAAAACTGTATCTCAGTTTCAGGTGACCGGTTCAGCCTGCATTCATGGAGTTTGTTCTGAGCCTAAGATCTCGCTTCCGGATACGTTCTCCGGGGGTAATGAGAATTTTGTTCGTTTTAGAGAGGCTTGCAAACTCCATTTTCGCCTACTTCCCCATTCCTCTGGTGATGAGGAGCAGAAGGTGGGGATCATCATCTCGCTGCTCAGGGATAACGCTCAGTCTTGGGCCTTTTCGCTGCCGGTGGGGGCACAGCCCCTCCGATCGGTGGATGAAATTTTTTGCAGCCCTGGGTCAGATATATGATGACCCAGATCGTATTGCTCTAGCTGAATCTAAATTGTGTCTTTTATGCCAGGGTAAACAGTCCACTGAGATATACTGTTCAGAATTTCGGAGATGGGCAGCTGATACTCGTTGGAATGATGCTGCACTCCAAAGTAAATTTTTTCTATGGTCTTTTGGAGGGATTGAAAGATGCATTTGCCTTTCATGAGAGACCTGCCTCCTTGCAGTCTGCCATATCTCAGGCTGTTCGTATTGACAGGCGTCTTAGAGAGAGAGAGAGAGAGAGAGAGGAGAGATCACTCCTTCCTGTCATATTCAGCCCAAGAACAGTGGGGCGGTTTCATTCAGTGCGCAGGGGTCTCAGTCTCTCTCAGTCCCCCCCCTGAGCAGGAAACCATGCAGATGGGTTTGCTTGCCTCTGATAGTAGAAGATTCAGCTCTCAGAGGAGGGTTTGTTTCTGTTGTGGAGGTATAAATCATTTGGCAAATGTTTGCCCTCTAGAACAGGGGTGCACAACCTGCGGCCCGCGGGCCGCATGCGTCCCCCAGAACCTGGATTTGCGGCCCCCGTCCCCCTGGACAGAAACACAGCTGATTGTAAAATCAGCTGTGTTTCTGCCCGCAGCACCACGCAATGAATCATTGCAGCTTCTACCCCTGCATTGTAGCAGGAGCAGGACTGGTCGTCGGCTGTCAGTGACAGCGGGGAAGCCGAGGAGAAGGCATAAGCAGTTATCAGCGCTTCTGCCTTCTCCTCACACAGGTGAGCGCTATGTAGGGTGGACCCGGCTTGGGGGCAGAGGAGCGCAGAGCTGCAGGGTTAGGAGACCTGATCAGCTCTGCCTGTGTACAATGCCCACACCATAGGCTGGTTTCCCCTGTAACTGGGGCTCTTGGGGACAAATTATGCGGTAAAAATATTTTAAATAATAGTAAAGTGTTTATTGTCCCCCAACAGTCTTTTTATGACCTCTTTTGGGAGATATTATGTGGCAAAAATATATTTAAATAATAAGTAATAAAACAATTATTAAAAAAAGAATACAATAAAATATTATTAAAATACAAATAAAAGTAATAAATAAAAAGGAAAGAGTGAAAAATTCACAACAAGTGTCAGTATCCCCCAAAGGTCTTTTTATGACCTCTTGGGGGATATTATTTGTAGCAGAAATATATTAAAAATTAAGTTAAAAAAGATAAAAAAAACTATAAAGTACATAAAAGAAAAAACATCCACACCAACCAAAACCGTTGCCATTATCATGCCATTCATGTGAAACTAACTAAACATATAACTATACGGTTACAAAACGACCAACTCAAAATAGGGAACTAATTATAATAATTTATTTTGGTGTCAGTTTGAATATTTACAGAATAAGGAGCTATAGTTTGAAAAAAAACATACTTTTTAAAAATGTATTGTGCAGTTTTCCTCAAATAAAACTAAAAAATAAATTATAGGGCCCTATCTGTCAAGTGAAAAATTGTTGCAAAAATTATTTTGGTAGTCCCCACACATAAAGTTACAACCGTTCGAACCACCAGGTGCACAATAAACACAAAAAAAGTGTATTTTCAGGCCTGGTTATTAACCAATAAGCGCTTTTCCCGCTAATAAGAGAAAGTGCTTACTGGTTATTGCAGGGTGCCTGTAACTGGCAGGAGGTGGCAGTAACTGGCAGGAGGTGGTTTGCAGTGAGGGAAATCACTGATTTATGAACAAGTTCCTGCAGCGTGGCCCCTGAACCAGAAGATGCATACTTACCTGCTCCATGCCACCCTGCCTCCATCTTCCGGTTCCTGCACTTTTACACCTGTCCGTGCATGACCATGGTCACATACCCTGCTCCAGTCAATGACTGGCTGCAGCAGTGACACGCTGCTTGTGGCCACATCACCGCTGAAGCCAGTGATTGGCTGCAGAGGTACATGTGACCATGGCCATGTACTGACGGGTGTAATCAGCGCCGGGAGCAGGTAAGTATAACTCTTCGGTTTTAGGGGCCATGCTGCAAGAACTTGTTAAAAATTCTTTTTTACTGGGAAATCCCTTTAAGCCAGGGTGGATTAGCCATAGATCTCACAGGGAAATTTCCCAAGGGGCCGTCTGGACCCTCCTCACGGCCAGCCAGTGAGAATTTTTGGGGATATATTTTGTGCTCATGGGGGCAGTATTGTGTGATGAACTGTGGGGCAGTATAATGTGCCACAATATGGTATTGCTGCCCCGGACTTCCATCAATTTGTACCCAACTACAAAACGGGGCCACTGTTAGTATTTTTTCAGGGCCAGCAGTGAGATATTCAGGTCAATTACTGGAAACACTTCTTCATAGGGACACTCACTCATGATAACTGGTGGTATAATCGTGCCGCACATCTCTCTGTGTGATCAGGGATGTGCTACTAATAGTCAATGTAACTAAATGAAGGAGGAAAGAGCTGTCATGGCGATTATTCCACCCCAGTCACTTTACATCGGCCTGTGTACATTGCGGCCCCTTGAAATAGAGCGATATGACATTGCGGCCCTCAGACCAAATAAGGTTGTGCACCCCTGCTCTAGAAGATTCAGGGAGAGTTTTGAGGGTAATAAAGAAACTAAAAAGAAAAAATCCTCTAAAAGCTTTCCATCTGTTACCATTGGCAAGGTTGATGCGGAAATTGAAGCTTTTCCGTTTGCTTCTAGTTCCCGTTTTGTCCTACCTCCCAGGGTGGCGCTAGAGAGCAAGAACATTTTTTGTGAGATTTTTTTAGATAGTGGAGCAGCTGTTATTCTCATTGATAATCTATTTGCTATAACACATGGTTTCCAGGTATGCACTTTGGGAAAGGACATACCTGTCTTTGCAATTGATTCCGCTTCACTTTCTCAAAAATCGTTAAAGGGCATAGTTCACAATATCCGGTTGACTGTGGCTCATGTTGAGGATGTGTCATGTTTTGTCCTAAGCAGCTTACCTACTCCTCTAGTGTTGGGGCTACCCTGGCTCACTAAACATAACCCCACCATTGATTGGCAAGCGAGGCAAATAAATGGTTGGAGTGACTTTTGCAGAGAGAATTGCCTCTCAACGTCTCTTTCCCAGGTTTCTACTAAGACGGTACCATCTTTTCTCTCTGAATTTTCGGATGTGTTTTCTGAGAGTGGTGTTCAGGAGCTGCTCCCTCACCGGGAGTACGATTGCCCTATTAATCTCATCCTAGGCGCCAAGCTGCCTAAATCTCGTTTATACAATCTCTCCCAACCTAAAAGGGTCGCTATGCGTACTTATATCTCTGAGAGCCTGAGAAAGGGACACATACAACCCTCAAAGTCACCTGTTGCCGCTGGATTTTTTTTTGTTAAGAAAAAAGATGGTTCTTTAAGACCTTGTCTGGGAGTTGAACCGTATCACGATTCGTGACCCATATCCGCTTCCTCTGATCCCGGACCTGTTAAACCAGGTTGTTGGGGTAAAGGTTTTTTCCAAGTTGGATTTAAGAGGGGCATACAACCTGGTCAGGGTCAGAGAAGGGGACGAATGGAAGACGGCCTTCAATACCCCTGAGGGCCATTTTGAGAATTTGGTGATGCCTTTTGGTTTGATGAATGCTCCAACCGTCTTCCAACATTTTGTGAACAGCATTTTTTATCATTTAATGGGGAAATTTGTACTAGTGTATCTAGATGACATTTTGATTTTTTCTCCTGATTTCAAAACTCATAGGGACCACCTACATCAGGTCTTGCTCATTCTGCAGGAGAATACATTGTACGCTAAACTGGAAAAATGTGTGTTTGCGGTTCCAGAAATTCCATTTCTGGGTTTTCTCCTTTCCGCTTCTGGTTTTCGCATGGACCCCGAGAAGGTCCGCGCTGTGCTTGATTGGGAGCTTCCCGATAATCAGAAAGCGTTGATGCGCTTTTTGGGTTTTGCCAATTATTACAGGAAGTTCATTTTGAATTATTCCTCTGTGGTTAAGCCAGTCACTGATATAACTAGAAAGGGGGTAGATTTTTCCTCCTGGTCGGTAGAGGCACGTAAGGCCTTTTCTAGTATCAAAGAGAGTTTTGCTTCCGCTCCCATCTTGGTACAACCTGATGTCTCTCTGCCCTTCATTGTTGAGGTGGACGCTTCTGAGGTGGGTGTGGGTGCGGTCTTGTCTCAAGGTCCCTCTCCTGCCAAATGGCGTCCGTGTGCCTTTTTCTCGAAGAAACTCTCCTCCGCAGAGAGAAATTACGATGTGAGAGATAGGGAGTTGTTGGCCATCAAGTTAGCTTTTGAGGAATGGCGCCATTGGCGAGAGGGAGCCAGACTCCCTATTACCGTGTTTACCGACCATAAGAATCTGGCCTACTTGGAGTCAGCCAAGCGTCTGAACCCGAGACAGGCCCGATGGTCTTTGTTCTTTTCAAGGTTTAATTTTGTTGTCACGTTCCGCCCTGGGGTTAAGAATGTGAAGGCGGATGCCCTGTGACGTTGTTTTCCGGGCGGGGGGAACTTTGGAGACCCGGGTCCCATTTTGGCTGAAGGGGTGGTTGTCTCTGCTCTTTATCCTGAATTGGAGGCAGAGGTTCAGGCAGCCCAGGCAGAGGCTCCTGATCTTTGTCCCCCTGGGAGGATGTTTGTGCCTCTCGCTTTACGACACAATGTTTTAAAGGAGCACCACGATACTGTCCTTGCTGGCAGGGGCGTACATAGAAATCATTGGGCCCCATAGCAAGAATCTTAATGGGGCCCCACTAACTCCGTCCACTGGCCCATCCCACCACCTGCCCTGGCTTCTCCCCTGCCATACCCCCAGCAGTTGCAGCCGTGTAGACATTAGGAGCTACTTTCACACTTGCGTTTCTATTTTCCGGTATTGAGATCCGTCATAGGGTCTCAATACCGGAAAAAAAAAAAACACTTTTGATTGTCCCCATTCATTGTTTGAGGGCACTGTCCACTATAAGCAGAACACAGGCACAGCTCATGGGGGGGGGTGGGCTATGGTGGTGCTGGCATAATAGTATACCAGTGCCACCATATCCCCCCTTGCCTTATGAACTGTCAGAACCTCCTAATGCATACCTCAGCTGCTGCAGAACATATAAAGCTTCGTTCACATCTGTGTTGGGGCCTCATTCGTGGATCAGGTCATAAATGCTGGACACAATTTTATAGCCTGGAAGATGGAAACCTGACATCTCATCATAGTCAGCGGGATCCGTCAGGTGTTGTCGTCCATGAAGTGCCAGATCCGGAACTGCAGTGATTTTCGCTGATTTGCTCCTATGACAGCAGAACAGCGACCGTCACCAGCACAGAAGTGAACAAGTAATACACACCTCAGCTGCTGCAGAACATTATAATAGTGACAAGGGAACTACAAGTCTCATCATCACCAGATTATTATTGGAAATTAGGGAGCAACACAGGGAGAGGTGAAAGTGGAGAGAACTACAATTTCCAGCATGTCCAGGCTGTTATGATCAGATACAGGCAGACATTACACAGAGTATTAGGCCGGGTTCATATCACCGTTTAGTTTTCAGTTCTTCTGATCCGTCAGATGAACAGAAAAATAAAGAAAAAAAATGATCCCGTATTTCAAGCATCAGTTCTGCACATTTGGCATCCGTTTATGCCATTTCTGTCGGAGATCCGTTATTTTAGACAGAAAAAAGTCCTGCATGCAAAACGGAAAACTAAACTGTGATGAGAATCCAGCCTAAGAAAAGAGAACTACAACTCTCAGCATGTCCAGATTATAGGACATCATCTAGTTGTACCAGGTAAGAGCTTTAAAAATAAATAACTATAACCCCCAGTATGGCCAGACTTATTATGGGGCATCAGTATACATTCCAGGGGGTATAAGAGAGAACTACAACTCCCAGCATTACCAGCCTGTACTAGGGCATACGTTTAAATTACATTGAGAAACATATAATACGACAAAACTACAACTCCCAGCTTTTCTAGGATGTTATGGGTTATCCCAGAACACCACTAACCTCTCCTCCAGGCACCACACAGAAGCTCCGCCCCCTCACAGTGATATGCCACAGGTCTTTCACCAGTCCTATGCACTGGTCACACGATGATGACATCACCAAAGGTCCTTTAGACTTCTGCTGCTCTGCTATTTATTGGCTTTCTGCACTGGTCACATGGTTGATGACATCACCAAAGGTCCTTTAGACTTCTGCTGCTCTGCTATTCATTGGCTTCCTGCACTGGTCACATGGTTGATGACATCACCAAAGGTCCTTTAGACTTCTGCTGCTCTGCTATTCATTGGCTTCATGCACTGGTCACATGGTTGATGACATCACCAAAGGTCCTTCTCCACCTCTTACTTTCTCAGGTAGCCATACAAGTGTAATTAGTGGGCGGGGCCTATCCTCCACTGCGGGCCCCCTTCCCCCAGAGGCCCCATAGCAGCTGCGTGGTCTGCCTCTATTGGAGGTACGCCACTGCTTGCTGGGCACACGGGGGGTAGAGCCAAAGTGGATTTCATCGCTCGGAGATTCTGGTGGCCGGCGCTTCGTAAGTCGGTTGAGGGTTTTGTGGCAGCCTGGGAGACCTGCGCTCGTGCCAAAGTCCTTCATTCACGGCCATCAGGTCCTCTCCTCCAGTTACCGATTCCTTCCCGTCCTTGGACACATCTGTCCATGGACTTCATTACGGACCTGCCTCGTTCCTCGGGGAAGACTGTGATTCTGGTGGTGGTGGTGGTTAGAAAAATGGCGCATTTCATCCCTTTTCCTGGGTTGCCCAATGCTAAAACGCTGGCGCAGGCATTTATTGATCACATTGTCAAATTGCATGGTATTCCTTCAGACATAGTCTCTGATAGGGGCACGCAGTTTGTTTCCAGATTCTGGAAGGCTTTCTGTTCTCGCTTGGGGGTTCGGTTGTCATCCTCTTCTGCTTTCCCCCCGCAGTCGAATGGCCAGACAGAGCGCGTCAATCAGAATCTGGAGACATATCTGCGCTGTTTTGTGGCAGAGAATCAGGAGGATTGGTGTTCTTTTTTGTCCCTTGCTGAGTTTGCTTTAAATAACCATCGTCAGGATTCCTCTGATAATGTAATGACCGGCAACACACCCAGGGAGGAGAAAGGGAAAATTCTACACAAGGGAGAGGGAAAGGTGGTGACCCCTAACTCTCCTTGCGGCTGGCACCTGACTGCCCTGACGTCCCTAGACGGGTTCCTCACTCGTGCGGCGATCACGTGCCTAAACCCTGGCTTTCCCTGAAATGAACCCTAGATAATGAACGGGCCGGTGGGATCGCTAGTCCTCACCACTGCACTAAGAGGGAAACATTAGGGAGAGGACAGACAAACATAGACAAACACAAACACCCAGGTGGACGACAACAACTGTCCACAAAGGTCCAACAGGGATCCGGAGGGTAGCGTTATAAAGCAACAAGAAGAGAACGCAGCAACACAGCTCCAGTGGGTCAGAATAGATGTCCAGGCAGGAAGCTCTATATCTGGCAACCAGAGAAGTGTGAGAGGGGAATATAAGGAGGATTGGGAGTGCTGGACAAGGAACAGCTGAGAGAAGGAGCTACGGATCCCTGAGTGAGCCAAAAGGGTTTGCAAAGCAAACCCAGAAAGCTACAATAAGGAAACATCCCTATCTTACATAGAGCGTGCAGCCAACCGCTGCGACCTCCTGACCCCGGGTACAACGGAGTCAGGCGTGGCTCTTGACACCCTCGTGACAGATAAGTCGCCATTTTTTGGTGCATATGGGTTTCATCCGCAGTTTGGGACATTCTCTGGAGAGAGGTCTTCTGGTTTACCTGATGAGGAGAGATTCTCCTCGTCTTTGTCATCTATTTAGCAAAAGATTCAGGATAATCTAAAGAGCATGAGTGAGAGATATAAGCGTGTGGCGGATAAGAGACGTGTGCCTGGTCCGGACCTGAATGTTGGTGATCTGGTGTGGTTGTCTACTAAGAATATCAAATTGAAGGTTTCCTCCTGGAAGTTGGGTCCTAAGTTTATTGGGCCTTACAAAATCTTGTCCGTCATCAATCCTGTTGCCCACCGTCTTGATCTTCCTCAGACTTGGAAGATCCATAATGTTTTTCATAAGTCCCGATTAAAACCTTATGTCCAACCCACTGTACCGTCCTCTTTGCCTCCTCCTCCGATTGTGGTTGATGGTAATCTTGAATTTCCGGTCTCTAGGATTGTGGATTCTCGTATTGTCCACGGTTCTCTCCAGTACCTCGTTCATTGGGAGGGTTATGGTCCTGAGGAGAGAATGTGGGTCTCAGTGACAGACATTAAGGCCACTCGTCTCATCAGGGCTTTCCATAGGTCCCATCCTGAGA
Organism: Bufo gargarizans; assembly: GCF_014858855.1. Taxonomy (NCBI): domain Eukaryota; kingdom Metazoa; phylum Chordata; class Amphibia; order Anura; family Bufonidae; genus Bufo; species Bufo gargarizans. Next base: position 477,168,289 of record NC_058083.1, read on the forward strand.
AGGTGGGCTCTGAGTGTCCGGAGTCCACTCGTAGAAGGAAGGTTACTGTCACCGCCAGATATCTGAGAAGCTCTGACAGACGTTCTTCAGAACCTCTTGCTTGAGGTTCTTTTGTTTTGCTTTCATTTTGTCATCTCGTTTCCCTCTCTCAGCTGTCATCTAGTTGCACTGATTGCATCCCTTTAAATCCCCTCCCATACTGCATCCCTTTGCGGTTTATACAACTTATTGGATTGTGCTCATGCTGCAACTGATGCTTCTACAGATAAGTCTGTTCCATTATTTGTGTTTTCCTGTTGGCTTGATCCTAGGTGACCCTGACTCCCTCCGTATTAAGTGTAGGTATCCGGTGGTCGTGTCCCCTCACTATTATAGGGTGTTCAGGTGTCATACAGTCGAGGCACGAGGGCATGCAATTATCTATCATAGAGATCTTTGCATGGGCTGAGAAGTCAGGAAGAGTGCTAGGGCTTTTACAGGGCTCACCCTTATGTTCCTTAGTTTGGGATCAAGTCAGTCGGATCTTCATTTGTTGTCTTCTAGTTTTCTGCAACACCGTCTGTGACAACGCCTTGGAAGTGCTAGCCTGCCCTGCAGCCAGTGGATTGTCTGAACGTGTGTTTAGCAAGGCAAGGGGCGCTATCACAAACAAGCGGAGCCGCCTGTCCACAGCCAATGTGGACAAGCTCACGTTCATTAAAATGAACCAGGCATGGATCCCACAGGACTTGTCCGTACCTTGTGCAGAATAGACATTTATACCGGCCTCACCCATCTATTGTTATACTACAGCGCAATTGCTCATTGTCGTATTTTTGATATTCCCCACTCTTTTAAGGTGTACCCTAATTTAAACAAAAAATAAATAAAATTAAAACCAAAAACCAGTGTTGGCTACCTTGTCCTCCTCCACCGCCGCTTCCACCTACACTGATACGTCCACCGCCTCCTCAACCTCCTACTCCATATGGACCTCCACCTCATAGATCAAGATTATTAATTTTAATTTTTACGTATTTTATTTTATGTCATTTCACTAATTTGTCTGTTACATTTTCCGGTGAAATTCACCAAATTTTTGGCTGTGATATACCCCTGCTCTACCTAGTGGACAAGGAAATACATTTCACTAATTTGTTTGTTACATAGTTGGGTGACATTCATCAATTTTTGGTTGTGATATACCCCTGCTCTACATAGTGGAAAGGGAAATACATTTCACTAATTTGTCTGTTACATTGTTGGGTGACATTCACCAATTTTTGGCTATGATATACCCCTGCTCTACCTAGTAGACAAGGAAATACATTTCACTAATTTGTCTGCTACATAGTTGGGTGACATTCATCAATTTTTGGTTGTGATATACCCCTGCTCTACCTAGTGGACAAGGAAATACATTTCACTAATTCGTCTGTTACATTTTTGGGTGACTAATGCTCATCTTTTGCGCTAGAAAGTACATTTGCGGCCTACACTGCATTTAGGACAGTACGAATCAGGTGAGGCCAGAACAAGTACAGACTATAGTAGACTGGGGGGCTGACAGTGCCTACAGTTCCTTTGCATTGTCTCCCACCCAGTCCCCTGCTGAAAGATCAGAGTTGGCACCTACAGCCCATGGCCATCATTTTTTTTTTAACTCACCCCCTTGCAAATCAGGCAAACAGTCTGAGCCCCAAATCATGCAGCAGTCTGTTATGCTATTTGATGACTCTGCTGGCAGGATTTCCCAGGGCCATCCACATAGCCCTGCACCAGAAGTAGAATAGATTTAGTGCACTGATGCCCAACCACTTATGTTTCAGGATGAGGACATTGGAAGACCACCGCAGCACGTCTCTGATGATGACAAAACACAGGTGCCAACTGCTGCGGCTTTCTGCAGTATGCAGACCGACAAGGAGGGCAGGGGTAAAGAGTTGGTGGAAGATGATGTGGAGGATGATGAGGTCCTAGACTCCACATGGAATCAAGGTCATGTGAGTGACCTGTCTAGTTCGGAGGAAGATGCAGTGGTCGCACAGAGGCACCAACACAGCAAAAGAGGGAGCAGGGTGCAAAAGCATCTGTTACATTCTTGGGTGACATTTTAACATTTTTGCCATGAATAAACCCCTGCTCTAGATGACAGAGACATAAATTTCAAACAATCGTCTGTTACATTGTCAGGTGACATTTTACTAATGTTGCCGTTCACAACCCCCCTGCTCTGCATAGGTGACAGGGACCTAATTTCTGTAAAATCATCTGTTCAATTGGTGGGTGACATGAACACAGTTTTCCCGTGAATAAACCCCTGCTCTGCATAGATCTGTTCAATTGGTGGGTGACATCAGTGCAGTTTCTAGGTAAAATTTCTCTCAGGGCGAATGTCAACCCCCCCCCCTATCAGAAGAGTACTTGCAACCGTCTCACCATATATATTATTTTTTTATTTTTATGCTTAACACAAGATTTTTTGAGAGCAAAAGAAAATCATAAATTACTGCTTAAACTGCTAAAAATCGCAGGCAGAGTGTTACAGGAGAACTGCAGTATAAAGGAAGGCAATACCCTTTAGAAGAGTAGTCATGAAATACAATCATCAATAATGTGCCAAACCAAAAAACTGTCATGTTAGCATTTAATAACTAAAACCCAATCTCAGCAGGTCTCAACTAGCACACTACAAGTAAATGTACAAAAAGCAAGTAACATATAAAACCAGATTCAAAGCATAGATGGCAAGGCGGATTACTGTATACTGTACATAAAATGTATGGAGGTTACACCATGCCGGACAATAGAACCTCTGTGCCATGCTGTACAATTAACAGTATAACCCCTACACAGTGTAGAGGTATACTGTATATTGTGTGGCACAGTGTAGGCTATATGTGTATAACATAAACATACTCTACATGAAAACGTAATAAGTGCCCCAATAGATGCCCCCAATCATGTGCCAGTAAGATGTGCCCTCATAGATGCCCCCTAATCATTTGCCAGTAAGATGTGCCCCCATAGATGCCCCCATTAATGTGCCAGTAATAAGAGCCCCAATAGATGCCCCCCAATCATGTGCCAGTATTAAGAGCCCCCCACCATCATGTGCCAGTAGCCCCCTATCAAGTGCCAGTAGCCCCCTATCAAGTGCCAGTATCCTCCTATCATGTGCCAGTAGCCCCCCTTATGTGCCAGTTGCCCCCCTTATCCTTTATGTGCCAGTTGCCCCCCTTATGTGCCAGTAGCCCCCTTATGTGCCAGTAGCCCCCCCTTATGTGCCAGTAGCCTCCTATCATGTGCCAGTAGCCCCCCTTATGTGCCAGTAGCCCCCTTATGTGCCAGCAGCCCCCTTATGTCTGTGCCAGCAGCCCCCCTTATGTGCCAGTATTGTAATTTTTACATATAAAAAAAAACAAAAACGTATACTTACCTCCTCCAGGATGCGATGCAGGCCTCTTCCGGCCTGTGTCCATCGCTGGCTCAGGGACAGTGCTGGCAGCCTATCAGAGGAACAGGGAGGGGACACACACAGCACAGACATTTGTATCATCGTCCTGAGGATGGCGATACAGATGAGATGACTATGGAGATGAGTGAGCGCTTCCACAATGGAAGCGCAGCGCTCATCTCCTGCCTCCTGCTGTGCCCTGCCTGCGCCCCCCTTCTGACAGCGCCCCGGGCTGCTGCCCCCCGGCCCGCCCGGTCCAAGAAACGGCCCTGGGTGACATTAACCCATTTTTGCCAATGAAAAACCCCTACTCTGCATAGGTGACAGGGACTTAAATTTCTAAAATTCGTCTTTCATTGACGCGCGCCACCTCCTTTCACTCGATCCTTCTGCTTTAACAACTTGTTGCACATTTCCGCTCGGTCACATTTCAGCCATTGACCTCCCTTGGATGTGGTATCCCTTTCTCACTCTCCCTCTATGGCCTGGAATCCTGATTCCCCGTTACCCGTGATCACCATGGTAGGTGCATAAAAGAACATCAAAAGTTGATAGAGAAGATATTCAATTGGATCGTGAACATTACGGGGACGTGCGACATGGTGGAGCAGTATGTGTGCACACGCCTACACGTACTGATTGATGGGTCTGCCCCCTTCAACTTCAGGGTCTCCAAATTGGGCACATGGCCTGAGCTTGCCCTTTACGCCTTGTAGATGCTGGCCTGCCCTGCAGCCAGTGTATTGTCTGAACGTTTGTTTAGAATGGCAGGAGGGGGTTATCACAGGTTATATTTCCCAATGTTTTGGGGTCTACCCAAATTTAAACAAAAAAAATTATAAAATAAAAAACTAAACTAAAAACAAGTTCGGGCTACCTCCTCCTCCACCACTGCCGCTTCCACCTACCACATCCACCGCCTCCTCAATCTCCTACTCCATATTGACCTTGTCCTCCTAGATAAAGATTGTTATTTTTTATTTTTACGTATTTTATGTTATTTTAAGTAATTTCCCTATCCACATTTGTTTGCAGAGCACTTGCCATGCTCTTATCCACATTTTGCTGCCATTTGAAGCCCTCTAGCCCTTTCCATGACTTTTGTAGAGCCAGGCACTTTAAATTGTCATTTCCATTTAGTCATTAGACTACTAATTTGCCTTTTTTTGACATGTTTATAATTCACTTCCATAAAACGTAACTTTTATTGTAATTTGTACTATTAATCAACAATTATTAAACAATACTTTTAAAATTATCAGTTGTGTTGCCTATTGTTTAATACCAGCTTGTTCTTAATATTAGTGACACGGTTTTGCATATGGGGGCTGGCCGCCACGCGCTGGCTCCAATCTCTCCTCTTTTCTTTTAATCCCTACATCTATTATCAATACACATAGGCTTCACTCCTATTATTAAAAACATCTGAGGCACTGATCCCTGACATGTTTCGCCAGTTAGCCTTGCGTCTTCAGGGGATCGGCAGTGTGCGCATAATGGACGTGGCAAGGACATTTTATTAACTCACGGGGGGTTGGTCATCTGCTTTGTGATGTTGTGTGTTCTACATCTCGTGTTGTTTAGTGTGCGAGACGCATGTCATTGCGCATATTCACAGACTTAGAATTCACATTATCGTTCTTATCACAAGGCGCATGCGCTGCAGCATCTTCAGTTCAATATGTATTATTCTGTTTTGTCTGTATGTCCTAGATCTTTTTTCCCTAGAATTGTTTCTTAGACATTAATGATAATCCTATATATTTTTTTTATTTTTATTATTTTATGTTTTTTATAGTTTTATACGTATTAATACAGCATATAACAGAAAAATCTGTAAACATGATTTAGTAATTATAATGCATATTGACTCGTGATTTTTAGCATAATTTATTATTATTATCATGCTACAGTACCTTATTTATCTACAGTACAGACCAAAAGTTTGGACACACCTTCTCATTCAAAGAGTTTTCTTTATTTTCATGACTATGAAAATTGTAGATTCACACTGAAGGCATCAAAACTATGAATTAACACATGTGGAATTATATACATAACAAAAAAGTGTGAAACAACTGAAAATATGTCATATTCTAGGTTCTTCAAAGTAGCCACCTTTTGCTTTGATTACTGCTTTGCACACTCTTGGCATTCTCTTGATGAGCTTCAAGAGGTAGTCACCTGAAATGGTCTTCCAACAGTCTTGAAGGAGTTCCCAGAGATGATTAGCACTTGTTGGCCCTTTTGCCTTCACTCTGCGGTCCAGCTCACCCCAAACCATCTCGATTGGGTTCAGGTCCGGTGACTGTGGAGGCCAGGTCATCTGGCGCAGCACCCCATCACTCTCCTTCATGGTCAAATAGCGGGGTCATTGTCCTGTTGAAAAATAAATGATGGTCCAACTAAACGCAAACCGGATGGAATAGCATGCCGCTGCAAGATGCTGTGGTAGCCATGCTGCTTCAGTATGCCTTCAATTTAGAAAAAATCCCCAACAGTGTCACCAGCAAAGCACCCCCACACCATCACACCTCCTCCTCCATGCTTCACGGTGGGAACCAGGCATGTAGAGTCCATCCGTTCACCTTTTCTGCGTCGCACAAAGACACAGTGGTTGGAACTAAAGATCTCAAATTTGGACTCATCAGACCAAAGCACAGATTTCCACTGGTCTAATGTCCATTCCTTGTGTTCTTCAGCCCAAACAAGTCTCTTCTGCTTGTTGCCTGTCCTTAGCAGTGGTTTCCTAGCAGATATTCTACCATGAAGGCCTGATTTACACAGTCTCCTCTTAACAGTTGTTCTAGAGATGTGTCTGCTGCTAGAACTCTGTGTGGCATTGACCTGGTCTCTAATCTGAGCTGCTGTTAACCTGCGATTTCTGAGGCTGGTGACTCGGATGAACTTATCCTCCGCAGCAGAGGTGACTCTTGCTCTTCCTTTCCTGGGGCGGTCCGCATGTGAGCCAGTTTCTTTGTAGCGCTTGATGGTTTTTGTGACTGCACTTGGGGACACTTTCAAAGTTTTCCCAATTTTTCAGACTGACTGACCTTCATTTCTTAAAGTAATGATGGCCACTCGTTTTTCTTTACTTAGCTGCTTTTTTCTTGCCATAATACAAATTCTAACAGTCTATTCAGTAGGACTATCAGCTGTGTATCCACCTGATTTCTCCACAATGCAACTGATGGTCCCAACCCCATTTATAAGGCAAGAGATCCCACTTATTAAACCTGACAGGGCACACCTGTGATGTGAAAACCATTTCAGGTGACTACCTCTTGAAGCTCATCAAGAGAATGACAAGAGTGTGCAAAGCAGTAATCAAAGCAAAAGGTGGCTACTTTGAAGAACCTAGAATATTACATATTTTCAGTTGTTTCACACTTTTTTATGTGTATAATTCCATATGTGTTAATTCATAGTTTTGATGCCTTCAGTGTGAATCTACAATTTTCATATTCATGAAAATAAAGAAAACTCTTTGAATGAGAAGGTGTGTCCAAACTTTTGGTCTGTACAGTATATATATATATATATTCAATGTGCACATGATTTTTATTGCATGGGCATTATATTTCATCACATGATAAGGTTGTACATTCCATATTTCTGATAATAGCAATTGATCACCAATTGACCATATGGAAATACAAAGCACATTAAAAAAGTCTAATTAGACAATGACAATCCACTGCTGAGTGAAAGTGCATAAATGTCAATGTAGTGTCCTAGAATGACACATAAGGGGTATTTAATACCCAAAGTGAGATATGAAAGGCAAATATCGTGCTTTCTAATAGTGAACTAGCTGGATCTAGCTGTAAGATTAGCTGTATCTAAGAAGAACCATCTACATGATTTAAGACCAATATACACAACCAATGGTAAAAATAGGAAAAAGAACATACTAATCAGATTCAGTAATTCTCCCATTAATAGAAAATAAAAACTGTTGAGACAAAGTCATAGGTAGTCATAATCATGATTCTATAATTAAGAAATGGCAGATCTTATAGCCACTATTACATATTAGAGTGTGAGAATGTTATACACGTCTAACCAATTTATACATGATCACCTATGGATATAAAAATATATAAAAAAATAAATAAAAAATAAGAAATCATGAAATGCAAAAATGAAGATAAGATCATAGTGTAATACAATATGAGAGATAATTATGAGAACATGAATAAATATAGACTAATAAATATAATAACTGACACTATTGATTAGTTTAGTCATGATATGTCAGTAAAAATAATACATGATTAAAAACTAATATCAGAAATATGTAATGTACGACCTTATTATGTGATAACATATAATCCCCATGCTATAAAAATAATCATGTGCTCATTGAATATACTGTATATATAGGTAAATCATGTAGCATAATAATAATAATAATAATACATTATGCTAAAAATCATGAGTCAATATGCATTATAATTACTAAATGATGTTTATTGAGTTTTTTTCTCTTATATGCTGTATTAATATGTATAAAACTATAAAAATCATAAAAAAAATATATAGGATCATCATTAATGTCTAAGAAACAATTCTAGGACAAACAGATCTAGGACATACAGATAAAACAGAAGAATACATATTTAACTGAAGATGCAGCGCTTGCGCCTTGTGATAAGAACGATAATGTGAATTCTAAGTCTGTGAATATGCGCAATAGAAGCGCCGCAATGAAAAATAATCTAAGTCAAATTACATGCGTGGGAGGCACACTAAACAACGCAAGATGTAGAACACACGACGTCAGGAAGCAGATGACCAACCGGGGGAGGAGCTCCGGCGACGGGACACCAATAATAGACAAGATATCAAAGCAGGGCGGCCTGAATAGATTTAACAATCCAAGCGATTGGCTAAACAATACAACTTCCCCCCCCCCCCCCCCCGTGTCACCTAATAATAAGAACAATCTGGTATTAAACAATAGGCGATACAACTGATAATTTTAAAGTATTGTTTATTGGTCAAGATTAAGAGTACAAATTACAATAAAAGTTACGTTTTATGGGAGTGAATTATACACATTTTAAGACAAGGCAAATTAGTAGTCTAATTACTAAATGGAAATGACAAGCATGTAAAGATATGCCCCAATCTCCAGCATCAGAACCTTGTGTGCCAAGGCATAAAGAAAAGGGAAGCAAAGAAAGAAGAGAGGTAAGTATATACCAGTTGTTTTTTTTCTGGAGTATGAGATGAGCGAGTTTCTGTAAATTCAATTTGAGCCCAATTTGACCTTTTGATTCAATTAGGATCTGAATCAATTGTACCTGAATCGAAAGTGCATTAAATGCACTGTAAATCTGTGGATGACAACCTGGCACAGTTTTCTCAAATCAAATCCCCTAAAACTCTGATTCTATAGAATCCAAATGTTTTTGCAAAATGTGGATCGATTTCTGATTCTATAGAATCGATTCACTTATTTCTACTTAGGGGTCTAGGGTTTAAATGAATTTAGGGGTCTGGTCTGTGGTCTGATTTAGATGTTTTGGGTCTAACTAAATTCAAGGGTCTGAATTTATTTGGCCAGACTGGAGTGTGATCCCTCCCACACCCCATTTTAAAGTGTAACTGTCATATTTTTATTTAATTTGCTAGTTTATTACAGCTAGGCATGTATATTTGAGTTAGTCTGTCAATAATTGCCCAAAGATCTGTAATTAGCTTATAATAACAGCTTTCATTAATGTCCTCTGTCCCTTTCCACTGGTCCCTTAACCCCTTAAGGACTCAGCCCTATTTCACCTTAAGGACTTGGCCATTTTTTGCAAATCTGACCAGTGTCCCTTTAAGTGCTCATAACTTTAAAACGCTTTGACTTACCCAGGCCGTTCTGAGATTGTTTTTTCGTCACATATTGTACTTCATGACACATTTGCACAAAAAAATAAAATTTTTACAATTTTTTTTGAAAAATTAGCAAATTTCAAAGTTTCAGTTTCTCTACTTCTGTAATACATAGTAATACCCCCAAAAATTGTGATGGCTTTACATTCCCCATATGTCTACTTCATGTGTGTAGCATTTTGGGAATGATATTTTATTTTTTGGGGATGTTACAAGGCTTAGAAGTTTAGAAGCTAATTTTGAAATTTTTCAGAAATCTTCAAAATCCCACTTTTTATGGACCAGTTCAGGTTTGCAGTCATATTGTGAGGCTTAGATAATAGAAACCTCCCAAAAATGACCCCATTCTAGAAACTACACCCCTCAAGGTATTCAAAACTGTTTTTTCAAACTTTATTAATCCTTTAGGTCTTCCACAAGAGTTAATGGCAGATGGAGAAACAATTTAGAAATTTCTATTTTTGGGAAAATTTTCCAATATAATCAATTTTTTCCAGGAGTAAAACAAGGGTTAACTGCCAAACAAAACTCAAAATGGGTTGCCCTGATTCTGTAGTTTGCAGAAACACCCCATATGTGGTCGTAAACTACTGTTTGGCCAAACGGCAGGACATAGAAGGAGGGGAACACCATATGGGTTTTGGAAGGCAGATTTTGCAGGACTGGTTTTGTTTATACCATGTCCCATTTGAAGCCCCCTGTTGCACCCCTAGAATAGAAATTTCAAAAAAGTGACTCCATCTAAGAAAGTACACCCCTCAAGGTATTCAAAACTGGGTTTACAAACTTTGTTAACCCTTTAGGTGTTCCACAAGAGTTAATGGCAGATGGAGAAACAATTTAGAAATTTCTATTTTTTGGAAAATTTTCCAATATAATCAATTTTTTCCAGGAGTAAAACAAGGGTTAACTGCCAAACAAAACTCAAAATGGGTTGCCCTGATTCTGTAGTTTGCAGAAACACCCCATATGTGGTCGTAAACTACTGTTTGGCCAAACGGGAGGACATAGGAGGAGGGGAACGCCATATGGGTTTTGGAAGGCAGATTTTGCAGGACTGGTTTTGTTTATACCATGTCCCATTTGAAGCCCCCTGTTGCACCCCTAGAATAGAAATTTCAAAAAAGTGACTCCATCTAAGAAAGTACACCCCTCAAGGTATTCAAAACTGGGTTTACAAACTTTGTTAACCCTTTAGGTGTTCCACAAGAGTTAATGGCAGATGGAGAAACAATTTAGAAATTTCTATTTTTTGGAAAATTTTCCAATATAATAAATTTTTTCCAGGAGTAAAACAAGGGTTAACTGCCAAACAAAACTCAAAATGGGTTGCCCTGATTCTGTAGTTTGCAGAAACACCCCATATGTGGTCGTAAACTACTGTTTGGCCAAACGGCAGGACATAGAAGGAGGGGAACGTCATATGGTTTTTGGAAGGCAGATTTTGCTGGACTGGTTTATTTACATCATGTACCCTTTCAAGCCCCCTGATGCACCCCTAGAGTAGAAACTCCATAAAAGTGACCCCATCTAGGAAACTACAGGATAAGGTGGTTGTTGTTTTGGGACTATTTTAGGGGTAAATATGATTTTTGGTTGCTCTATATTACTCTTTTTTGAGGCAATGTAACAAAAAAATTAAATTCTAAAAATGTTTCTACATTCGCTATTTAGTTTTGTGGAACACCTAAAGGGTTAACATAGTTTGTAAAGTAACTTTTGAATACCTTGAGGGGTGTAGTTTCTTAGATGGGGTCACTTTTTTGGAGTTTCTAGTCTAGGCTACATCAGGGGGGGCTTCTAATGGGACATGGTGTCAAAAAAAAAAACTGTCCATCAAAATCTGCCTTCCAGAAACCGTATGGAGTTCCCTTCGTTCTATGCCCTGCCGTGCGGCTATATAGCCATTTACGACCACATATGGGGTGTTTCTGCAAACTACAGAATCAGGGCCATAAATATTGAGTTTTGTTTGGCTGTTAACCCTTGCCCAAAAATGGGTGTTTTGGCACCGTTTTTGTTTTATATTTTTAACACTGTTCATTCGAGGCGTTTGGTCAAATGTTATTTTTATAGCGACGACTTTTACGCACGCGACGATGCCCAATATGTATGGCTCTCAGACTTTGGAGACACTAAGCAGGCATCCTAAAAACTGCGGCCCTCCAGATGTTGTAAAACTACAATTCCCACCATGCCCTGCTGATGGCTGTAGGTTGTCTGGGCATGCTGGGAGTTATAGTTTTACAACATCTGGAGGGCCGCAGTTTGAGGATGCCTGCTCTAAAACTAATATTTTTTGGGGGAAAAAAAATTGTTTCTGTGTCTCCAAAGTCTAAGAGCCATAGTGTTTTATGTTCTCTAGTGGACTGTTGGGGATTATAAAAATTTAGTACTCCATGGAAGTGTGATACTCCCTGAAGCAATCGATAACGCAAAGGCCCGGATGATCGGGGCACGTGTCACATTGAGTGGTGGTGTCCTTCCGTATCCCCCTCTTGTGACACACTCTGCATCTTTTTTGGGTTCGTCCCTTCTTTCCAGTATGGGGGACCACACCTGGAAAGTGTTGGCCAGGGACGATCCGGGCGCCTCCAGTTCCCGAGGTACTCCGGCCTGCTCTTTCCCGGTCCGAAAAGATCAGGTCTTTGAGGACTGCCTCATAGAATTGGAGGAATGTCCCTGTGCTGCCAGCGCTTCGGGATAGTACAAAAGAGTTGTACATGGCAACCTGCACCATGTAGACCGTAACTTTTTTGTACCATGCCCGGGTTTTGCGCATGGCATTATATGGCGTGAGGACTTGATCAGAGAGATCAACTCCTCCCATATACCGATTGTAGTCGACGATACAATCGGGCTTGAGGACCGTTGCCGCGGTACCTCGCACAGGGACTGGGGTGGTGCTGTTACCGTGGATTGTGGACAGCATAAGGACATCCCTCTTGTCCTTATACCTGACCAGCAACAGGTTTCCACTGGTAAGTGCACGGGTCTCACCCCTGGGGATAGGTACCTGGAGGGGGTGGGCAGGGAGGCCGCGCTGATTTTTCCGCACGGTCCCACAAGCGAACGTGGATCTGGCAGCAAGGGACCTGAACAAGGGAATGCTGGTATAAAAGTTATCCACGTACAAGTGGTAACCCTTATCCAGCAGTGGGTGCATAAGGTCCCACACGAGTTTCCCGCTAACACCCAGAGTGGGGGGACATTCTGGGGGTTGAATACGGGAATCTCGCCCCTCGTACACACGAAATTTGTAAGTGTACCCTGAGGTACTCTCACAAATTTTGTATAGCTTCACGCCATACCTCGCCCGCTTTGTGGGAATGTATTGGCGGAAACTGAGTCTCCCCTTGAACGCAACGAGAGACTCATCAATGGGTGGGTGGGGGGGGTGGGGGGGGCTGGTGGTGGTGGGGGGCTGGTAGGGGGGGGCAAGTGGCAGGGGGGGCTCTGGGGTCTGATAGATGGATCAAAAAAGTTTTGTGTAAAAGTTCTTTTTTTTTTTTTTTTTTCCTAACCAACTTTTCCCTTCTTTCCCTTCCTAATGGTGCCTCTCCCTCACTGACCCTAACCTACCTGAGTGGCGATGGGTGCAGGAGGGTGATGGATGCCGATTAGGGGGACACAGGAGCTGGTGCTGGACGATGCTGCACGGTCAGGGTGCTGGACAGGAAGAGGAGGGGAGAGAGGAGCGCAGGAAGTTTGAATCTCGCGCCTCTCTCCCCTGCACCAATCAGCACCCTGGACAGCAGTGTTCAGCACCAGGGTCAGCACCGCCTCCTCAAATCCTCGGACTGCGATTGGTGGTGTAAAATTACGCCACCGATCGCAGTCTTTTTCCGGTTCATCGGGTCACAGCACACCCGAATGGACCGGAAATGCAGAAAACCGCAGGTCTGAATGGACCTGCGGTTTTCTGCGATCGTCTATACGGGGGGGTCAAATGACCCCCCCCCTGCGTTGTTACGGGATGCCGGCTGAATGATTTCAGCCGGCATCCCGTTCCGATTAACCCCCGCGGCGCCGGAATCGCGAATTAAAGCCATGACGTACCGGTACGTCATGGGTCCTTAAGGATTCGGGAAACATGCCGTACCGATACGTCATGGGTCCCTAAGGGGTTAAAAGACTGTTGCTAGGACTTGTCTGTCTTCTCTTTAATATAAACAGAAGACAGAAGGGCGGTCCTTCGCACTGCATGCCTGCATTAGGCTTCAGAGTGAGGAGGCGTGTCTCTCAGAAATCCAATCTGATCGGCTGGCAGAAAGCTGCTGCTAAAGCAAGTGTGTATGTTGAGTGAGGGAAGGCAGTTTTGGCCGTGGAGAACTGGCAGCGGAGCCATCTGGAGAATAGCCTCTCATTGTAGGAGTTAAAACAGCTGTAACTAAGGGAAAACCTTAATGAAACCTCAGTGGTATGTGAAGAAACTAAAGATTGTTTTATGCATAATGCTGCAGCAGCATTTTTTTTTTTTTTTAGGAAAACATTACAGTTACACTTTAACTGTCACCCTTGTCCCATCATGCTCTGATCATTTATCAGATTACTCTGGAAGTTTTTGCAGAAGCTGTCTTTCTTTTTATACTCCTGGTATGTGAGCTCTCAACTTTCACAAACAGAAAATATTTGGGTGGCTGAGGGGGGCATTAACAATTTGGTATGGGACCCAGCACTTTAAATCTGCCCCCTTACTTTTAATGGTCATCGACATGGTAACTTTTGTTAGGAAATAAAACAAATATATGACAAATGCCACAAAGAAATAATTAGAAGGTTCCTTTACTTTATTTTGTAATTTTTGGCTAAATTTCAGTATGGTACCTGCTTAGTTTAGCAATTTTTTGCTGTAGCGGAAACAGTCATAGGGTTAAGCTCCTCTGCCTTAATAAAAATGAAAAAAATGGCCAAGCAGCGGTAAACGGCCATTACTGTCAACTAAATAAGCGATATATATGATTTGTTGTTGCTTCAGTTCACTATCTGTTTAATCAAAGATAAAGCGGTAAACTCAGAGAGTGTCTGGCAAGGAAAGCAGAATATATTATGTACATTTATTCATTCAAATACCAAGTCTGGTGTTAAGCTGCGGTCGGTTTTCTATGTCATTATTATATTTTGGTCCTCGGTAATATTTGTGAGAAAATTACATTTGGGAAAAATTGTTTTCAGGCTGAGATTCTATGGCGGAGCATAATAGCATTATAACATACGGGATTATGAACTAACTGTCCCAAGAAGATGACTTATATCTGCACAGAGGCTCATAAATCACATACATTTCAGATTCCCTGCCGAACATGCTTTAATCGATTGTTGCAGGGACTTGCTGATGAGCTTTTCTGAAATGTTTTTATTTTTGCCATCCCCATAAATCTGAGTTCACAACCTCTGCCATTAACATTTCCACTTCTGGAGAATACCCCCACTGCCTTCCTTCCAGACTTGCAAAGAGCTCGCTACTGTCAGAGGTAATATCACTGGAAGTTTTTCTTCTTATAGAGATTAGAAAGAAAACTCTGAATTCCCATCCCCATGAATCGGAAATAAAAATGAAGCATTTGGCGCTGTAATGGAACTTTTCCTCGCGGTAGCTACCAATCATCTAGACTGTTTAAATAGAAACATAAATGGCCAAGAAAGAAATGAGTGTTCCCTGCTGCGCGGCGCTGTATTAGTTCAGAAGGGACTTTGGTCGACATGTGGAGGTGAATGAGTTTTTAAAGTTTTTTTTTTACTTTTCAAAAATATAGAAAAATAAAAAAAAATTGCATTTATTTTTAAACTAAGACAAACTCATAAAAAAAGAGTCATGCTGTTTAAAATATCTCCATACAATATTCTATAGGTTGGAAGTACATGTGTTATTCTACTTTCTCAAATTGAGGCAATATTTTAGAATTTGGAATGATTTTTGCTGGAAAGAAACACGAAATAATAGGGTTGAAAACAGTATTAGGCAAATTGCGGCCCGCAGTGCACAGGCATTGACCATAGGACCGCTGTATGCGGACACAGGACACATTCACTCGAATGGGATCCGCATCCGACGGATCACACTGCAAAAAGAAGTGCATGCACTACTTTTTTGCAGTGCGGAGGCATGGACAGAAACCCCACGGTAACACAAAGTAGTGCTTCCGTGGGGTTCCGTGCCTCCGTTCCACACCACACCTTCTGAAATGGGTCCTCAGCCATGATGCGGTGCAAAAATGGCCTGTGCCCGTAAATTGCGGACACGCTGATAAAACCCTCCCTCCTGTATATCTGTTAACAGGAGGTGGACAAAGCAAAGATATACTGGTTTACTGACTTTTTCCATATATATGTATATATATATATACAGTACAGACCAAAAGTTTGGACACACCTTCTCATTCAAAGAGTTTTCTTCATTTTCATGACTATGAAAATTGTAGATTCACACTGAAGGCATTAAAACTGTGAATTAACACATATGGAATTCTATACATAACAAAAAAAGTGTGAAACAACTGAAAATATGGCATATTCAAAGTAGCCACCTTTTCCTTTGATTACTGCTTTGCACACTCTTGGCATTCTCTTGATGAGCTTTAAGAGGTAGTCACCTGAAATGGTCTTCCAACAGTCTTGAAGGAGTTCCCAGAGATGCTTAGCACTTGTTGGCCCTTTTGCCTTCACTCTGCGGTCCAGCTCACCCCAAACCACCTCGATTGGGTTCAGGTCCGGTGACTGTGGAGGCCAGGTCATCTGGCGCAGCACCCCATCACTCTCCTTCATGGTCAAATAGCCCTTACACAGCCTGGAGGTGTGTTTGGGGTCATTGTCCTGTTGAAAAATAAATGATGGTCCAACTAAACGCAAACCGGATGGAATAGCATGCCGCTGCAAGATGCTGTGGTAGCCATGCTAGTTCAGTATGCCTTCAATTTTGAATAAATCACTAACAGTGTCACCAGCAAAGCACCCCCACACCATCACACCTCCTCCTCCATGCTTCACAGTGGGAACCAGGCATGTAGAGTCCATCCGTTCACCTTTTCTGCGTCGCACAAAGACACAGTGGTTGGAACCAAAGATCTCAAATTTGGACTCATCAGACCAAAGCATAGATTTCCACTGGTCTAATGTCCATTCCTTGTGTTCTTTAGCCCAAACAAGTCTCTTCTGCTTGTTGCCTGTCCTTAGCAGTGGTTTCCCAGCAGATATTCTACCATGAAGGCCTGATTCACACAGTTTCCTCTTAACAGTTGTTGTAGAGATGTGTCTGCTGCTAGAACTCTGTGTGGCATTGACCTGGTCTCTAATCTGAGCTGCTGTTAACCTGCGATTTCTGAGGCTGGTGACTCGGATGAACTTATCCTCCGCAGCAGAGGTGACTCTTGGTCTTCCTTTCCTGGGGCGGTCCGCATGTGAGCCAGTTTCTTTGTAGTGCTTGATGGTTTTTGTGACTGCACTTGGGGACACTTTTAAAGTTTTCCCAATTTTTCGAACTGACTGACCTTAATTTCTTAAAGTAATGATGGCCACTCGTTTTTCTTTACTTAGCAGCTTTTTTCTTGCCATAATACAAATTCTAACAGTCTATTCAGTAGGACTATCAGCTGTGTATCCACCTGACTTCTCCACAACGCAAGTGATGGTCCCAACCCCATTTATAAGGCAAGAAATCCCACTTATTAAACCTGACAGGGCACACCTGTGAAGTGAAAACCATTTCAGGTGACTACCTCTTGAAGCTCATCAAGAGAATGCCAAGAGTGTGCAAAGCAGTAATCAAAGCAAAAGGTGGCTACTTTGAAGAACCTTGAATATGACATATTTTCAGTTGTTTCACACTTTTTTGTTATGTATATAATTCCACATGTGTTAATTCATAGTTTTGATGCCTTCAGTGTGAATCTACAATTTTCATAGTCATGAAAATAAAGAAAACTCTTTGAATGAGAAGGTGTGTCCAAACTTTTGGTCTGTACTGTATACTATTGTGTATGTATATATATTGTGTCACAGTTAGAGTTTTTTTCTGGGAAAACAGGTAGTTTCCTCCAAGCATGTGCTGTTTGACTGACTTACAGACAGATGAGGTCAAATAACGGACCAGATTTTAAGTGCCGGTCCGGGTTTTGGCAGCACCT
The DNA here is from genome assembly GCF_014858855.1 of Bufo gargarizans. Taxonomy (NCBI): domain Eukaryota; kingdom Metazoa; phylum Chordata; class Amphibia; order Anura; family Bufonidae; genus Bufo; species Bufo gargarizans. The sequence continues at coordinate 477,185,737 of NC_058083.1, forward strand.
GGCTGTCCTTAAAAAGGCAGCTGGGCTCAGAAGCCGAGTCTCTGTGTTGGAATCTGGGAGCCTTGTGTCTGAATGAAGGCTTGCTACCTGTTTGGCGTGAAAACAGGTTGGTGCTGCTATGGTCATTGACTCTTTGAGGCTAAATTGCCACATGGTATGTATTACCACCAACAGCGCTAGGTGACTTTTTGTTTGATTATGTCTGCTTCTTTTGTCACTTACCTAAAGTGTGAATAAAACACTGAACTGTTTGATCCAAAGAACTTGTTGTTGCCTCTATACTGTGTCCGCTAATCCTGTCTTCCAGAGCGAAATCCCCCTATATATATATATATTTATATATATATAGATATATATATATATATATATATATAGACTAGCAGAAGGACCTGGCTTCGCACGTGTATATTTCATTTTTTGTTTGTGTAGTGGCCCCATAAAAATTGCCCAGTTTTTGCACTGTTTTTTTTTTAATGTTGTTTGTGTGTGTGGTTAAAAAATTTGCTACTGGTTTGAAGACATCATTTTCCTTAAAGTAAAGCTTTTACTACAAAATAGAAGTAATTGTACTCGTAAAGATTATATATTTATTTAATCATACAGGAAACAAATGAAACATTTCAACAGTGCTGATAAGAGTGTAACATTGAAAAACAAAAGGCAGAAAACATTCTATTGCAGTAGAAATCTAAGACAGCACTCTTGGATAAACTACATTTGCTGTCTTGTTCTCCGGTGCAAGTATGTAAAGGTTTCTACCTGAGCCGACTCTAGAGCAGGCAACATATAGTTGTCCATGAGAGAAGCAAGCACCACTACACTACACCCCCCACCCCCCTGTCACTTATTAACCCCTTATTAACCCCTGATCACCCCATATAGACTCCCTGATCACCCCCCTGTCATTGATCACCCCCCTGTAAGGCTCCATTCAGACATTTTTTTGGCACAAGTTAGCGGAAATTGATTTTATTTTATTTTTTTTGTTTTTTCTTACAAAGTCTCATATTCCACTAACTTGTGTCAAAAAAATAAAATCTCACATGAACTCACCATACCCCTCACGGAATCCAAATGCGTACATTTTTTTAGACATTTATATTCCAGACTTCTTCTTACGCTTTAGGGTCCCTAAAATGCCAGGGCAGTATAAATACCCCACATGTGACCCCATTTCGGAAAGAAGACACCCCAAGGTATTCGCTGAGAGGCATATTGAGTCCATGAAAGATATAACTTTTTGTCCCAAGTTAGCGGATACAAACTGAATGGAATGACGTGGTATAGCAGGAGGTGCTCAAACCCACATGCAGTCGTGCATATATATAGGGGAGCAAATCCTGCACTTGTGGCCCGTTGCTAATGGCAATCCCCAGCAAACATGCATACGGTGGAGGATGCCCGCAGCGAACCACAAGTACCACAATAGACATCCTACACAAGGTAACAATTGTGTGGATGTGATAATCAATATAACAATATAACAAATTAGCAAAAGACAGGTGCACTCTGCGGTATTACTAAATCCTCAAACTGGTTTTAAAATTGAGAGATTAGTCAACATGTCCTACGGAGTAGGACATGTCTAAGCCCGGGCACCGCGACAAGGTTTCTCAAGTAGCCCGGGACCTAACACTCTCCTACCTGTGCCAGTGGGCAAATACCAGGAGCCAGTGGGCAAATTACAGGAGCATAAGGCCCACTCACAAACAACTCACCAGTTACCTCCAGCATGTATCCATGCTTGCAAGTTAGCGGAAAGGGAGACTTTGTGAGAAAAAAACAAAAAAAATTAATTTCCGCTAACTTGTGCCCCAAAAAATGGGGTATTTATACTGCCCTGGCATTTTAGGGGCCCTAAAGCGTGAGAAGAAGTCTGGAATCCAAATGTCTAAAAATGCCCTCCTAAAAGGAATTTGGGCCGCTTTGCGCATGTAGGCTGCAAAAAAGTGTCACACATGTGGTATCGCCATACTCAGGAGAAGTAGGGCAATGTGTTTTGGGGTGTCTTTTTACATATACCCATGCTGGGTGAGATAAATATCTTGGTCAAATGCCAACTTTGTATAAAAAAATGGGAAAAATTGTCTTTTGCCAAGATATTTCTCTCACCCAGCATGGGTATATGTAAAATGACAGCCCAAAACACATTGCCCAACTTCTCCTGAGTACGGTGATACCACATGTGTGACACTTTTTTTCAGCCTAGGTGGGCAAAGGGGCCCACATTCCAAAGAGCACCTTTAGGATTTCACAGGGCATTTTTTACACATTTTAATTTCAAACTACTTCTCACGCATTAGGGCCCCTAAAATGCCAGGGCAGTATAACTACCCCACAAGTGACCCCATTTTGGAAAGAAGACACCCCAAGGTATTCCGTGAGGGGCATGGCGAGTTCCTAGAACTTTTTATTTTTTGTCACAAGTTAGCGGAAAATGATGATTTATTTATTTATTTATTTTTTTCTTACAAAGTCTCATATTCCACTAACTTGTGAGAAAAAAAAATTTAATTCTAGGAACTCGCCATGCCCCTCACGAAATACCTTGGGGTGTCTTCTTTCCAAAATGGGTTCACTTTTGGGGTAGTTATACTGCCCTGTTATTTTAGGGGCCCTAATGAGTGAGAAGTAGTTTGAAATCAAAATGTGTAAAAAATGCCCTGTGAAATCCTAAAGGTGCTGTTTGGAATTTGTGCCCCTTTGCCCACCTAGGCTGCAAAAAAGTGTCACACGTGTGGTATTGCCGTACTCAGGAGAAGTTGGGCAATGTGTTTTGGGGTGTCTTTTTACATATACCCATGCTGGGTGAGAGAAATATCTCAGCAAAAGACAACTTTTCCCATTTTTTTATACAAAGTTGGCATTTGACTGAGATATTTCTCTCACCCAGCATGGGTATATGTAAAATGACACCCCAAAACACATTGCCCAACTTCTCCTGAGTACGGCGATACCACATGTGTGACACTTTTTTGCAGCCTAGGTGGGCAAAAGGGCCCACATTCCAAAGAGCACCTTTAGGATTGCACAGGGCATTTTTTACAGATTTTGATTTCAAACTACTTCTCACACATTAGGGCCCCTAAAATGCCAGGGCAGTATAACTACCCCACAAGTGACCCCATTTTGGAAAGAAGACATCCCAAGGTATTTCGTGATGCACATAGTAAGTTCATGGAAGTTTTTATTTTTTGTCACAAGTTAGTGGAATTTGAGACTTTGTAAGGAAAAAAAATAAAATAAAAAATCATCATTTTCAGCTAACTTGTGACAAAAAATAAAAAGTTCTATGAACTCACTATGCCCATCAGCGAATACCTTAGGGTGTCTACTTTCTGAAATGGGGTCATTTGTGGGGGTTTTCCACTGTCTGGGCATTGTAGAACCTCAGGAAACATGACAGGTGCTCAGAAAGTCAGAGCTGCTTCAAAAAGCGGAAATTCACATTTTTGTACCATAGTTTATAAATGCTATAACTTTTACCCAAACCTTTTTTTTCACCCAAACATTTTTTTTATCAAAGACATATAGAACAATAAGTTTAGAGAAAAAATTATATATAGATGTTGTTTTTTTTCAAAAAAAATTACAACTGAAAGTGAAAAATGTAATTTTTTTGCAAAAATTTCGTTAAATTTCGATTAATAACAAAAAAAAGTAAAAATGTCAGCAGCAATGAAATACCACCAAATGAAAGCTCTATTAGTGAGAAGAGAAGGGGGTAAAATTCATTTGGGTGGTAAGTTGCATGAGTGTAGTGCAGAATTGTAAAAAGTGGTCTGGTCATTAAGGGTGTTTAAGCTAGGGGGCTGAGGTGGTTAAGTAGAAGCATGCAATGGTGATTTCTTCATCTCAAACTATTTATTGAAGCAAAACCCAACAACAGTGGTGGGTATGCCCCTACAAAAAATTTCAATGTATTAAAGACTTGTGATGTGGCCTTGAGCATCAATTACAGTTTGACAACTATGTCTAATGCTGTTTACAAGTCGACTTATTTTCTGCTGAGGCATGGCATCCCACTCTTCTTAAAGGACGGCCCTCAGGTCATTGAGGCTCTTTGGTATGGAGTTACGAGCCTCTACATGGCGACTCATCTGATCCCATAGAATTTCAACGATATTCAGGTCTGGACAAAGTGCAGGCCACTCCATTTGATGTACCCCAGTCTCCAGCAGCCATTCCCTAGTGATGCAACCTTGATAAGCTAGTGCATTGTCGTCCATGAAGATGAAATTAGACCTATTTTATTCATGCAGAGGCACATTGACTGGATTAATGATGTTATTCAAGTAGGATGGGCTTGTCAATTTACCTTTCACAAAGTGTAGGGCAGTTCTGTAGCACCACCACCACCAAAGGCTTGCGTGGTGACAACAGTGGCTTATGCATAGTGCTCTCCTTGACGTCTCCAACATCGTTGGTGGCCATCATTTCTGCTCAGAGTGAATTGACTTTCATCAGTAAACAGCACTGAGGTACAATGGTCCCTCGTCCAGCGTAGATGCTCCCAGGCCCATGCAAGACGATGACGCCTGTTCTTGGTGGTGTGGTCAGGTACCCTTGCAGGTTGTCTAGCACACAGACTATGCTGATGTAAACTGTTTTAAATTGTCTGATGTGACACTTGGGTGCCTCCAACGTCCCTTAATGTGCCTGGAGTTGTGTGAAATGTATTATCCGGTTCCGCAGGACATTGTTCACAATGTAGCAGTCATCAGTGTGGGATGAGGCCAAAGGATGTCCACTTCTATGCCTTTCTCTTCCAGTCTCTATATCTCTTTTGCAACCTGCTGATGACACTCTGTGACATTTTAAGCTGAGTAGCCGTTTAAGAACATCCTTCTTAAAGCCTTGCAATGGAGAGGTACTGTTGATCAATTGTTAGGTGTCGTCTTGGTCTCATGATGTCAAAATGTGAACAGCATGATAAAGTGAACTATTTAAATACCAAATCTAATTAAACCAGGAAATTTATTGGGTGATTCAACCCTGTTAGAGAACAGCATGTTGTTCAAAAAGTACTGAAACACTGAACAGATGGACATGTGCATTCAAAAGTTTAGAGAAGGTCACATTAAGTTCACCTGTAAAGGTTAGAGTGCATTTTAGGTTCATCCTAAAATTTCACCCACAAGTCAAACCATGGGTCGAAACCTTGCTTATTTTTGTATAAAGGAGAATTTGGGTCTTTGGAATCTGGTGCTATTTTCTATGGATTTCTGTTACACACTTGCACTGAATGTAAGAGTTGCTGATCAGTTTGATGAAGATATTAGTACCTGGTGCTGTCTGCTATTTTTATTTGAGGCTGAACTGGATGTACGTACAGAATGTCTTTAGTCAGCCTTATAAACCATGTAATTATGTAATGGTAAATTATGTAAGGTCAGACTATAATACATAGCTATGGGTAAACACGTGGTTGACGGTGTTAAATAGCGTGTTTAAAAACACACTGTGCTGTCACATTTGTTATGCTTTTTCATACAGAAACCTTCAAAAATTGGGGGGCAGATGGTGTTTATACACAGCTGCTTGTTAGGACCAACTATCTGAAAATTATGTTGTAACGGGGGCAAATCCCTGCCCCTATTTATACACACAAAAATTTTAACAGTGGCTTGTTGTGCATAAGTGTCCAAATATTATATGTTCATTGGGACAGAAAGCCTGCCCATATTTATACACAAATGTTAATTGTCAGAGGAAACAGTGGCTTGTTCTGCAAAAGCATCCAAATATAATGTGTTAATGGGGGAAGAATGTCTGCTTATATTTTTAGACACAACTATTACTTGTCAGAAGAAATGGTGTCTTGTTTTAAACTTGAACAATCTTGGAAAAATTCTCCCTTTCATTTGGGAGCAGCAGCAGTACACTATGGATGAGAAAATAATAAGTTGTATAGGGGTAACAAATGGTAGCATTAGTAGTGCCAGCAGTAGTAGCACAATATGGAGAAACAGATAAGGCATTAGATGTCTGTGTGACTGTTTTGATGTAGTAGTAGTAGTAGTAGCGGTGGCTATGTAGCAGTAACAGTAGTGGCAGCATTTAGTAATAAAGCAGGGGTTTTTTTTGTTTGTTTTTAAAAGGCAATTGCTCAGCGTTTCCAGAAGAATATTTGCTTTTTACCCCAAAAAAGTCTGGGAGTTTATACAGAAAAATATGAGTTTCTTGCAGGATTCACAACTTGCTACCAAGCTTTATGAAACAAAAAGCCCTGATAAAACTCTAAAATTTAGTCAATTACAGGTGCATATCAATAAATTAGAATATCATTTAAATGCTAATTTATATAATTAGTTCAATTCAAAAAATGAAACGCATAATTATATAGATTCATTACACAGAATGATATATTTCAATTGTTTATTTATTTTAATGTTGACGATTATGGCTTACAGCTAATGAAACCCCAAAATTCAGCATCTCAGAAAATTAAAATGTCGTTAAAAAGTTAAATATTATAGACTCATGGCATCACACTAATCAACACAAAACACTGCAAAGGTTTCCTAAGCCCTAAAATGGTATTTCAGTCTGGTTCAGAAGTGTACACAATCATGTAGAAGACTGCAGACTTAAGAGTTATCCAGAAGACAAGGAGGGTAAGCCACAAAAGGTAAAGTAAAGAAAACAGTATGGTATAAAAAGGTGCAGAAGCAGGCATAACCGCAGTCTAAGGAGTTGACTGTGGCTGGGGTCAGTGCTTCAAGAGCCACCACACATAGATGTATCCTGGACATGGGCTACAACTGTCACATTCCTTGTGTCAAGCCACTCATTACTAATGTCAGAAGCGTCTTACCTGGGCTAAGGAGACAAAAGGACTGTACTGTTGCTCAGTGGTGCAAAGTCCTGATTTCATATGACACCAGACCCAACAGTACAGACAAACTGAAGGCCACTATCAAAGTAACCTGGGCTTTCCATAACATCTCAGAAGTGCCACAGGCTGATCGCCTCCATGCTACATCACCTCGTTGCAGTAATTTATGCAAAAGGAGCCCTGACCAAGTATTGAATGGATATACTGTACATACTTTCAGTAGTCCAACATTTCTGCATCAAAAATCTTTTTTGGTAATATAATATTCTGAGATTTTGGTTTTTCATTAGCTTTAATCCATTATCATCAACATTAAAATAAATAAACGCTTGAAATAGATCACTTTGTGTGAAATGAATCTACAGTATATGATATATATTTGAATTAATGAAATAAATTAACTTTTTGATGATCTTCTACTTTATTGCAAAGCACCTATATATCTAAAAAAATTCTCTATAGTGTCCATAGGAATTTCCTTGTGTCTGCAATTGTTTTTGGCAGACAAAGCTGCAACACATCTTATCACAATCCATCTGCACATAAAATGGTGTTCCTTCTTTCAGTGTGAAAGGAGCTGGCGAACACTGCCCCTTGATTGGCTGATCAGGCTCTGAGCCAGTCATGACAAGTCCCTCTCCTTCCTTGCCAGGGTTATGTGATCCTCCCCTATCACCAAAAACAAAAACTGAATTCGTTTGGCAGACACATTTTTTTCAAATTCGCAATCAATCTGGTTTTATCCACTGGGAGCAAATGAAGGCTTCTATTCAAAAACTGCAAGCAGAGATAAATGATAAATTCAAAGTATTGCTACAGAAAGTATAATGAAAAATTGTATATCTTGTAATTATAAATAAAATACTGTGTATTTGCTGAAACAGTAATTTAATTTATTTTTTATTAACAGAAGCAAAAACATTTTAACACTTTCAATACAGGCAGAGGTGATGCAGACATTGTAAGGGCCACATAGCAAACCTCAGAATGGGCCCCATTCCTATTTCTTATATACATAAAAAATGATCTTTATGTACCGTATATTAATGATTACCTTGAAGGGGAAAAAATAATAATTTAGTCTGTTTCAGGCTGCAATCTTTATTACTTCATTCATTATGGACTTGTGCCTGTGTGTCCAGGATGCAGCAGCTTTAACTAGCTCTTATGTATTAGCATAATCTCTTTACTGTACTGAGCTTTTCTTCTACATACTATCAGGTATTCTTAGGAAATACTAAAGTCACTGTCCAGACCACAGCCAGTGAACACCAACACTGCTACCAGTGTTCCAAAAACACTTCAGATGGACTTTGCTGCTAGGGACCCAGGTTACGTCTGCGTATTTGGTAGCATAAAATTGGTGCTGGAACACTAGTGTCACGGAATGTGTACAGGTAACAAGGCAAAACAACATGCATAAATGACTCGCTGGATCCAAAAGCTAAGGAACGAAAGGGAGACCCCTGTAGAAGACCTGGCACTTTCCCTGGCTGCTCAGCCTATGCATAGATCCGAATGGTGGAGGTATGCATATCCACGAACCTTGACTATAAAGCCCTGAGCACCCTACAATAGTGAGGGGACACGACCACCGGCTCCCTACACCAGACACGGAGGGAGTCAGGGTCACCTGGGATCCAGCAAACAGCAAATAACAGATAACAGTTTAACACTTAACTTTGTGGAGGAGAGGAGAACCAGATGGGCATGCACACATACTCCAGGAAGAAATATAAGCCGCCCAGAAAATCCTTCTGGGGAAGAATTTAAAGGGAAGCAATTAGTCCAACACATGACAGCTGAGAGAGACTAACGAGAGGAGGAGCTGAATACCACAACACAGAAACTCAAGGGGGAGGTTCTGAAAGGCCTCTGTCAGAGCTTCTCAGCTGTCTGGTTGTGACAGTACCCCTCCCTCTACGAGTGGACTCCGGACACTCAGAACCCACCTTCTCAGGATGGGACCTATGGAAAGCCCTGATGAGATGAGAGGCTTTAATGTCCAGTCACTGGGACCCACATCCTCTCCTCAGGACCATACCCCTCCCAGTGAACAAGGTACTGAAGAGAACCGCAGGACAAGACGAGAATCCACAATCCCAGAGACCTGAAATTCAAGATTCCCATCAACCATAATCGGAGGAGGAGGCAAAGGCGAGGGTACAATGGGTTGAACATAAGGTTTCAATAAGGACTTATGAAAAACATTATGGATCTTCCAAGTCTGAGGAAGATCAAGACGGTATGCAACAGGATTGATGACAGACAGGATTTTGTAAGGCCCAATAAACCTAGGACCCAACTTCCAGGAGGGAACCTTCAATTTGATATTCTTGGTAGACAACCACACCAGATCACCAACATTCAGGTCCGGACCAAGCACACGTCTCTTATCAGCCACACGCTTATATCTCTCACTCATGCTCTTTAGATTATCTTGAATCTTTTGCCAAATAGATGACAAAGACGAGGAGAATCTGTCCTCATCAGGTAAACCAGAAGACCCCTCTCCCGAGAAAGTCCCAAACTGTGGATGAAACCCATATGCACCAAAAAATGGTGACTTATCAGAGGACTCCTGACGACGGTTATTTAAAGCAAACTCAGCAAGGGACAAAAAAGAACACCAATCCTCTTGATTCTCCGCCACAAAACAACGCAGATATGTCTCCAGATTCTGATTGACGCGCTCTGTCTGGCCATTCGACTGCGGGTGGAAAGCAGAAGAGAATGACAACCGAACCCCCAAGCGAGAACAGAAAGCCTTCCAGAATCTGGAAACAAACTGCGTGCCCCTATCAGAGACTATGTCTGAAGGAATACCGTGCAATTTGACAATGTGATCAACAAATGCCTGCGCCAGCGTCTTAGCATTGGGCAAACCAGGAAAAGGGATGAAATGCACCATTTTGCTAAAACGGTCCACCACCACCAGAATCACAGTCTTCCCCGAGGAACGAGGCAGGTCCGTTATGAAGTCCATGGACAGATGTGTCCAAGGACGGGAAGGAATGGGTAAGGGAAGGAGAGGACCTGATGGCCGTGAATGAGGGACTTTGGCACGAGCGCAAGTCTCGCAGGCTGCCACAAAACCCTCAACCGACTTACGAAGCGCAGGCCACCAGAATCTCCGAGCGATGAGATCCAGTGTGGCTCTTACCCCCGGGTGCCCAGCAAGGACCGTATCGTGGTGTTCTTTAAAAATCTTGTGTCTTAAAGCGAGAGGCACAAACAACCTCCCAGGAGGACAAAGATCAGGAGCCTCTGACTGGGCTGCCTGCACCTCTGCCTCCAATTCAGGAAAAAGAGCAGAGACCACCACACCTTCAGCCAAAATGGGACCCGGGTCTTCAAAATTCCCGCCTCCCGGAAAACAACGTGACAGGGCATCTGCCTTCACATTCTTAACTCCAGGGCGGAACGTGACAACAAAATTAAACCTAGAAAAGAACAACGACCATCTGGCCTGTCTCGGGTTCAGACGCTTGGCTGACTCCAAGTAGGCCAGATTTTTATGGTCAGTAAATACGGTAATAGGGTGTCTGGCTCCCTCTAGCCAATGGCGCCATTCCTCAAAAGCCAACTTGATGGCCAACAATTCCCTATCTCCCACATCGTAATTTCTCTCTGCGGAGGAGAGTTTTCTTGAGAAAAAGGCACACGGTCGCCAATTGGCAGGAGAGGAACCCTGAGACAAGACCGCCCCCACACCCACCTCAGAAGCATCAACCTCAACTATGAAGGGTAACGAAACATCAGGTTGCACCAAGATGGGAGCGGAAGCAAAACTCTCCTTGATATCAGAAAAAGCCTTACGCGCCTCTACTGACCAAGAAGAAAAATCTACCCCCTTTCTGGTCATATCAGTGAGTGGTTTAACAATAGAAGAATAATTCAAAATGAACTTCATGTAATAATTGGCAAAGCCCAAAAAACGCATCAGCGCCTTTTGATTCTCAGGAAGCTCCCACTCAAGCACAGCGCGGACCTTCTCGGGGTCCATGCGAAAACCAGAAGCGGAGAGAAGAAACCCCAGAAATTGAATTTCTGGAACCGCAAACACACATTTTTCCAGTTTCGCATATAATTTATTCTCCCGCAGAATGAGCAAGACCTGACGTAAATGTTCCTTATGAGTTTTGAAATCGGGAGAAAAAATCTAAATGTCATCCAAATACACCAATACAAATTTTCCCATCAAATGATAAAAAATGCTGTTCACAAAATGCTGAAAAACGGCTGGGGCATTCATCAAACCAAAAGGCATAACCAAGTTTTCAAAATGGCCCTCAGGGGTATTGAAGGCCGTCTTCCATTCGTCCCCTTCTCTGACCCTGACCAGGTTGTATGCCCCTCTTAAATCTAATTTGGAAAAGACTTTAGCCCCAACAACCTGGTTAAATAAGTCCGGGATCAGAGGAAGCGGATAAGGGTCACGAATAGTGATACTGTTCAGCTCCCTGAAATCCAGACAAGGTCTTAAAGAACCATCTTTTTTCTTAACAAAGAAAAAACCAGCGGCAACAGGTGACTTCGAGGGTCGTATGTGTCCCTTTCTCAGACTTTCAGAGATATAAGCACGCATAGCGATCCTCTCAGGTTGGGAAAGATTGTATAAACGAGATTTAGGCAGCTTGGCGTCTGGGATGAGATTAATAGGGCAATCGTACTCCCTGTGCGGGGGCAAATCCTGAACTCCACTCTCAGAGAAGACATCCGAAAATTCAGAGAGAAAAGATGGTATAGTCTTAGTAGCAACCTCAGAAACAGATGTCGTGAGGCAATTCTCTCTGCAAAAGTCACTCCAACCATTTATTTGCTTCGCTTGCCAATCAATGGTGGGGTTATGCTTAGTGAGCCAGGGCAGCCCCAACACCAGAGGGGTGGGCAAACCGCTAAGGACGAAACATGACACATCCTCAACATGAGCATCACTCACAATTAAACGGATATTGTGAACTATGCCCTTTAATGATTTCTGAGAAAGTGGAGCGGAATCGATAGCAAATACAGGAATATCCTTTCTCAAAGCGCACACCTGGAAACCATGAGTTATCGCAAATTGATTATCAATGAGATTGACCGCTGCTCCACTATCCACAAAAATCTCACAAAAAATGTTCTTGCTCTCTAGCGCCACCCTAGCCGGCAGGACAAAACGGGAACTACAAGCAAACGGAAAACCTTCAATTTCCGCCTCAACCCTGCCAATAGTAACAGACGGAACATTTTTCAAAGATTTTTTCCTCTTTGTTTCTTTATTATACCCAGAGAACTGCCTGAATCTCCTAGAGGGACAAATATTTGCCAAATGATTAATACCTCCACAACAAAAACAAACCGTCCCATGCGGGCTGAATCTTCTATTGTCAGAAGCAATCAACCCCAGCTGCATGGGCTCCTGCTCAGAAGGGGCTGACAGCGACTGAGACCCCTGCGCACAGAATGGGACCGCTGCACAGTCCTGGGACCGAGTATGACAGGAAGGAGAGATCTCTCCTCTCTCTCTAAGACGCCTGTCAATACGAACGGCCTGAGACATAGCAGAGTCCAAAGAAATAGGCCTTTCATGAAAGGCAAATGCATCTTTCAATCCCTCTGAAAGACCATGGCAAAATTGACTTCGGAGTGCAGCATCATTCCAACCAGTATCAGCTGCCCATCTCCGAAATTCTGAGCAGTATATTTCTGCGGATTGTTTACCCTGGCATAAGAGACGTAGTCTAGACTCCGCCAGAGCAATACGATCCGGATCATCATATATCTGACCCAGGGCTAAAAAGAATTCATCCACTGAACGGAGAGGCCGTGCCCCCTCCGGCAGCGAAAAGGCCCAGGACTGAGCGTTACCTCTGAGCAGCGATATAATGATCCCCACCCTCCGTTCCTCATCTCCAGAGGAAAGGGGAAGAAGGCGAAAATGGAGTTTGCAAGCCTCTCTAAAACGCACAAAATTCTCACTACCCCCGGAGAACGTATCCGGGAGCGAGATCTTAGGCTCAGAACAAGCTCCATGAACGCAAGCTGAACCGGTCACTTGAAGCTGAGAAAAAGTCTTACGGAGGTCAGCTACCTCCAATGAAAGACCCTGGAAGCGTTCAGCCAAAAGTGAAACCGGATCCATGCTTAAGACGGTTTTGGCGGCTTATAATGTCACGGAATGTGTACAGGTAACAAGGCAAAACAACATGCATAAATGACTCGCTGGATCCAAAAGCTAAGGAACGAAAGGGAGACCCCTGTAGAAGACCTGGCACTTTCCCTGGCTGCTCAGCCTATGCATAGATCCGAATGGTGGAGGTATGCATATCCACGAACCTTGACTATAAAGCCCTGAGCACCCTACAATAGTGAGGGGACACGACCACCGGCTCTCTACACCAGACACGGAGGGAGTCAGGGTCACCTGGGATCCAGCAAACAGCAAATAACAGATAACAGTTTAACACTTAACTTTGTGGAGGAGAGGAGAACCAGATGGGCATGCACACATAGTCCAGGAAGAAATATAAGCCGCCCAGAAAAGCCTTCTGGGGAAGAATTTAAAGGGAAGCAATTAGTCCAACACATGACAGCTGAGAGAGACTAACGAGAGGAGGAGCTGAATACCACAACACAGAAACTCAAGGGGGAGGTTCTGAAAGGCCTCTGTCAGAGCTTCTCAGCTGTCTGGTTGTGACAACTAGTGGCAGACCTTCCAAACTGACCAGAAGTCAGCAGGCAGGGTCAAAACCAGAGGAGACAGACACAGTCAATGCAATAAACAAGGGGTTAATCCAGAGACAAGCCAGGGTCAGTTAACAGGAGATCCAATTTAAGCAGACACAATGTAATCCAGAAACAAGCCAGTAGTCATTTTTACCAGGAAAGTGAATATAGAGGAATATGATTTCACACAGTATGGAGCCCTGACACAAACAAAATCACAGGCAGAGATTCATAATCACTATCTGGTTTAAACCCCCCTCCCTGCATCCTCTCGCTCTCTGATAGTCAGCCAGAATGTGGCTGGTCAGCATGGTAATCTTCAGCATTTGATCCTCCCCAGCACGACCACACAGACTGGAGTGATGGCTGCCAAGTGGAGAGGAAGTCATTGTGGATAGTGACTAAGTAAATTCCTGACAGTTACAGTATCTCCTGGCAGGCACTTGTTGAGACATGTGTAATACCCTCCACCTGCAGTTTGCTGTGGGTGTTTTTTTGTCTCTACATTTTTACACAGTCTATATGATTTGTCCTCCTCTTCCGGAAAACTGCCTTGTGTGCTTTCCTCCCAATCTACAACCTGTGTGAGCTTCCTTCATTAGAGGTTTTCTCCTTCTCCACATTTTTTTCTTTTAAAATATCTCTTTATTGAGAGTTTGGTAATCAGCGATACAACACATTGGTTAATACTGAGAGAATAACAGTAACTTATCTGAACACATATATAAGTAGCATTATGAAATGTAGCATTATGATGCAGTCCACTTTTTGAGGTATAATACCATGGTTTCAATTTTAAACAGGTGGAAAAAACGGAACAAAAACACCAACTACATGGTTGGGCTAGTCCTTTTTTCTCAAAGATTTTTTGCCAGAAAGGTTGGAGCGGCACACAATCCCACCAGATATGAAGGCAGGAGTTGAATGATTGCTCACACCTCCACTTGAGCAAAAATCACTAGTTTTGATGGACATTTGCCTTAAAGAGGTTGGCCAGTTTCCTACATTGAAGACCTATCTTCAGGATAGGTCATCAATATAAGATCGGCGAGGTTCTGACTCCCAGTACCCCTGCAGATCAGCTGTTGGAAGAGAATGCAGTGCTTTTATGAGCGCTGTCTTTCTCTTCACTGTTTAGCTGCCTGCCGTCGACATCACAGTGGCGAGCAGGTGTAATTACAACTCCACTGTCCCATTCACTTCAATGGGAAGGAGCAGACAAAATCTTAATGGAATTCTTCTATATCTTTAAACACCAGGATGTAATCTTAGATGCATGTATTAGATGAGCGATCTGTGTGGGTGTAAACTTTGCAGATCTTTTTTCCAATTCTTTAATAAAGAAAGGTACTGGTCAGTCATATAGAGATGAGTTGGGATTGTGTGCAAAGCAATTCAAATAAAGAATAGTCTCTAAATTGAACCATGGGTGGGAGAAAGGTGTGCATTTTGCATAAAAAGGTATATTTCAAGGTGCTGTGATTGGTGCATTTTAGTTTGATGCTCAAAGAAAGAAACTTCAGGGTCTAACAGGTCTGTGAAAGAATTGTCATTGTGTCTGATTGAGAATGGTAACATCTGGTAACCAGGGTCAGAAGGGGAGAGACAATCACACAGTCTCAGAAGCGGTGAGGGAATGAGAGCATGAATTTCTAAGCTGACAGTTTTTCAATGCTCGCAGAGTGGCTGAGGGTAACACATTTTGAGGGGACAGGGGGAATGACGAATCTGGAGGAGACAGGATTAAATGTTTCAGAGAAGTATGTGATATCTTTTTCTAAATGTGCCCAACTTTTGAGGAGGGAGTCTAATAAAAGTGAACAATTATTCTTAAATTGCTTGGTATATCCTGTTTAACATCAGGTATCCAATTCTTCTTTTATCAGGAGGGAATTGTAGAAGCCTGTTTGTCATTCTGGGTTTAATGGTTCTCCAGACCTGCCTGGGAGATGACTGGGAAGTGCTTGTAACATATATTCAACCTTTGGCATGATTAGTGTGCTTAACCTCTTCCCTACCAGCGAAACACGGCTGTGGGATTCATGATCGAGATACAAGATAGCACAATATTAAATTATATATTTAATCACCTTAAGGGCACACTAGATATAACACAATATATACCGAGCATATATACAGTGGTCTGAGGCTACAGATACAGGAGATATAGGTACAACAGGGTTAAGCAGAGCAAAAGTCAGTTAATGGTGGAATAGTCCTTGGCTGCAGTCACGTGGTGGCAGTGATGTCAGCTGGTTCTGGGTATCGCCCAACACATTGGCACGATATGACCCCCTTCAGAAAAAGACACCGCCCTCTGGCTTGCATGGGCTTATGACCTGTAGCCGGCCTCTCCCCTCCCCTCCTATGGGTAGCGTCTACTCCTCCTTCTCTGGTGCTGGCAGAAAATGACCCATAAAAGCCCTTAGGGATCATAGCCCCAGACCAGAATGTCGCAGGAAGATGGTTCCAGGCCCAATTGATCCGCCTGGGTTCCGGCTACAACTAGAGTCCAAGCATGGTACCGTTATTTGATTTGGTTTTTGTGACAAGATATGTATGTCTTTCCCCTTCCTGGCATCCTAGCATCAAGCCAGGACCACGTGAATGTTTGGCTTTGCCCCAGGATCGCAAAAAGATAACCAAATTATGCCTGGGATGGATGATTCATAATTCCTTATGAAATGTAGGTGCCAACATGTCTGGAAGGTATCATTGATCCTCGGCAAGGGCTGAGACCTCCTGCTGGGGGTTTTCCTGCAGGATTAGCTTGCCTCCAACCTGGCTGGTTGAGGTGTGACTTTATCCACCTGGGGCCTTGAAGCCTGGACCCCTGGGGCTTCCTCCCTTGGTAGCTGACAGCAGATGGCTGGGGGGTGAGAACATATTTTTCATGAACACTGACTGTGTACATGCCAAAAGGTGACTCAAATGCAATCAGGGCTGTCAATAAATGATAATCCATATTCCTCACAAGACATAACTATAAAAAAAAGTTATGGGGGTCAGAATATGGTAATTAAAAAACTAAAAAATTATTTTTAAAGTTTACATTTATTTTTACACCAGTTAGACATAAAAATCCTATATATATATATGTGGTATCATTGTAATCGTACTGACCCAGAAAATAAAAAACACAGGTCAGTTTTGCTATCAAAGGGAACGCAGTGGGAGCAAAACCCGTAAAATGTTGAAGGAATTGCTTATTTTTTCCAATTCCACCCAATTTGAAATTTTCTTACCGCTTCCCACCACATTGTATGCCATATTAAATGGTGGCATTAGAAAGTGAAACTTGTCCCACAAAAAATAAGCCCTCATACAGCTATGTGAATGGAAAAATAAAAAAGTTATAGCTCAAGGAAGATAGGGAAGAAAATGCAAAAACGTAAAAACCGGTATCCTAAGGGTTAAGATATTCTTCCAACTAAACCATCATAGGAAGGAGGGTAACAAAAAAAGAGACAATGGAAGGGAGGGAGGAGAGTAAAGGCTGTATTACATTAAAAGATTTTGCGGGCAATTGTTGTGAAGGAAGTGTTCCTTCCTGGCAATCGCTTTCTTTTAGTGGAGTAGAATACTGCTATTACATGCAGCTATCTCCTCTATAGTATGGGGAGTAGCGATTGCTAGTGCCATTGCTCATCCTTATACAGACTTGTTTGCTGGCAGCAGACCGTGATTAGACAGCACGATCTGCCGCCTGCAAACAATGATTTTTAAGGCTGTTTAAAAATCTGGATTGCCCGATAAACGAGCATTTGCTTATTCATCGGCTAATCAGTGTCAGTATTACACAGCCAGACCATCACTAGCGAACGCTCATCTAATGCAACCTTTAGGGTTTATAGTTGAGGTAAGGTGTAAGGCTACTTTCACACTAGCGTTCGGGTTTCCGTTCGTGAGCTCCGTTTGAAGGAGCTCACGAGCGGACCCGAACGCAGCCGTCCAGCCCTGATGCAGTCTGAATGGAGGCGGATCCGCTCAGACTGCATCAGTCTGGCGGCGTTCAGCCTCCGCTCCGCTCGCCTCCGCACGGACAGGCGGACAGCTGAACGCTGCTTGCAGCGTTCGGGTGTCCGCCTGGCCGTTCGGAGGCGTGCGGATCCGTGCGGATCCGTCCAGACTTTCAATGTAAGTCAATGGGGACGGATCCGTTTGAAGATGCCACAATGTGGCTCAATCTTCAAGCGGATCCGTCCCCCATTGA
This sequence comes from Bufo gargarizans, assembly GCF_014858855.1. Lineage (NCBI taxonomy): Eukaryota > Metazoa > Chordata > Amphibia > Anura > Bufonidae > Bufo > Bufo gargarizans. The sequence continues at coordinate 477,203,499 of NC_058083.1, forward strand.
CTTTACATTGAAAGTCTGGACGGATCCGTCCCAGGCTATTTTCACACTTAGCTTTTTTTTGCTAATATAATGCAGACGGATCCGTTCTGAACGGAGCCTCCGTCTGCATTATTATGAGCGGATCCGTTCAGAACGGATCCGCCCGAACGCTAGTGTGAAAGTAGCCTAAAGTTGTTTTAGACCCCGGGAAATCTTAAGGCCGAGGAATTTAATGTATTGAGAAGGTCATTCATACAAAGAACACCTTCATTAGAGAAGACGTCATCAGTGCAGGCGCACTGAGGAAGTGCTGAGGAAGCGTGCGTCCTTCTCTCAGAGCGCCTGCGCCAAATGAGGTGCAGGCACAGGATTTGAATTGCAGACAGGGCCAGCCGGAGGAGGAGAGCACTCGCTGGCCCTGTCAATCAGCAGGAAGAGGGGCCGTTTTTTTTAAAGGAGGATGCGGCGGCTACCAGCAAGTAGACGCCCTACTTGCTGGTAGAGAGGTAATTTACATATTATAAAAGTGCCGTTTTTAAAGAAACTAGCCAACAGAAAAGAGTAAAAGCCCTATATATTGAAAAATCGCAGTATAAGGATTTTAATTAGCCTAAAAAAAAATATAACATTTGGGTGTGACAGAAGCCCTTTAACTAACTAAGCCTTTAATCAGAGAATTTTGATAAATAGTTTGTAACAATGTTTCTTTTACCAAGATGAGCAATGGGGGAAGGGGAGTAGGGAGCAGCCTTGTAGGGTACCATTAATAATTGGGACCGCGTCTAAAAGGGAGTCATTAACTCTAATGAATGCCCTAGGTTTGGAGTACAAAGTCATAATAGCTCAAAGAAATTGAGCAAAATTTGGACAGAGCACTTTCCATAAAAGTCCTGGCTACTCTGTCAAAGGTTTAGTCAGCGCTGGTACCTAAAAGAAGTAAGGGGAGTTTTCTTTTTTTGGCTAGAGAGATATCATGAATGACCTTGTAAGTATTAACCCTCTCCTCTCAACCCGCCACAAAACTTGTTTGATCATCGTGAATGACATACGGAAGTAAAAGATTGGATTATACTGGCAATATTTTTGTAAAATGTTGTATATCTAGGTTTAGAAGGATATAGGGCAGTAGCTGCAACAGTTGGTAGGGTCTTTCTTGGGTTTATAAATTAATGTGATATCGCCGAATAATGATTGAGATAGGAACGAATGTCTACTGTCTAAAAGATGAGGTATTAAAGTGTCTTGAAAGGTAGAGTATTAAACTAGGGGAAAACGTCAGGCCCTAGCACATTCCCATTTGGTGTATGTACACTTTATAGATTGGATAAGTTCAGCATCTATAATAGGTTGACAAGGTTAGATGCTTGCTTCTCCGATATAATACACAGATGTATCACTTCTAAAAAGGTGTTAGTTAAAAGGGAGTTGGCCACTTTCTGGCTATTTGTGACCAACCTGTATGTAAGGTGACAGCTCTGGCCTTTGATGATATTTTGTGCCATTTGCTATATTTCATAAGCCATGCACCCTTGTTAGGCAAATGCTCTTTGTGGTCCACATATAGCAGTGTTTCCCAACCAGTGTGCCTCCAGCTGTTGCAAAACTACAACTCCCAGCATGCCTGGACAGCCTTTGGCTGTGTGGGCATGCTGGGAGTTGTAGTTTTGCAACAGCTGGAGGCACACTGGTTGGGAAACACTGACATAGAGGTCCAATCCATCAGATGACTTCTCATGGAGGGTCATGTGACCAGACACTAAACTCCCAACCGTGCAAGCGCAGGTGGCAGGTGTATTTGAACAGACAACATCAAAGGCTACATTAGTAAGTGCGACATAATAATCTTACAAACACATGGTCAATAGTAACCAGACAGTGGCCAACCCCTTTAGGTCTCTTCTTTGATTGAGGGAGGCACCAGAATCTTGAGAGTTCAGGTTATATAAGGAACAATAGTAATCATGGAATGCTTTTGCAATATGTGAATCGTCTATATACAGTCATGTGAAAAAATTAGGACACCCTTTGAAAGCATGTGGTTTTTTGTAACATTTTTAATAAAAGGTTATTTCATCTCCGTTTCAACAATACAGAGAGATTAAAGTAATCCAACTAAACAAAGAAAACGGAAGAAAAGTCTTTTCAAGATCTTCTGTAAATGTCATTCTACAAAAATGCCTATTCTAACTGAGGAAAAAGATAGGACACCCTCACATGTATTCCCTCTTAAATTGGCTCAGATCTCACACAGGTATATCACACCAGGTGCACATAATTAGTAGATCGTTACTCTGCATGTTGAATGAGGCTTGCCCTATTTAAACCTCAGACATTTAGTTTGGTGTGCTCCTGACTGTTGAAGTGAGAGTGAGCACCATGGTGAGAGCAAAAGAGCTGTCAGAGGACTTCAGAAAAAAGATTGTAGCAGCCTATGAGTCTGGGAAGGGATTTAAAAAGATCTCAAAAGATTTTGAAATCAGCCATTCCACTGTCCGGAAGATAGTCTACAAGTGGAGGGCTTTCAAAACAACTGCCAACATGCCCAGGACTGGTCGCCCCAGCAAGTTCACCCCAAGAGCAGACCGCAAGATGCTAAAAGAGGTCTCCAAAAACCCTAAAGTGTCACCTCGAGAACTACAGCAGGCTCTGGCTACTGTTGATGTAGAAGTACATGCCTCTACAATCAGAAAGAGACTGTACAAGTTTAACTTGCATGGGAGGTGTGCAAGGAGGAAACCTTTGCTTTCCAAGAGAAACATCGAGGCCAGACTGACATTTGCCAGAGATAAAGTTGACAAAGACCAGGACTTCTGGAATAATGTTCTTTGGACAGATGAGTCCAAAATTGAATTATTTGGACACAACAGCAGAGGACATGTTTGGCGTAAACCAAACACAGCATTCCAAGAAAAGAACCTCATACCAACTGTGAAGCATGGAGGTGGAAGTGTCATGGTTTGGGGCTGCTTTGCTGCAGCAGGACCTGGTCAGCTCACCATCATAGAATCCACGATGAATTCTACTGTGTATCAGAAGGTGCTTGAAGAACATGTGAGACCATCAGTTAGAAAATTAAAGCTGAAGCGGAACTGGACCATGCAACATGACAATGACCCAAAACATACTAGTAAATCAACCAAAGATTGGCTGAAAAAGAAGAAATGGAGAGTCCTGGAATGGCCAAGTCAAAGTCCAGATTTGAATCCCATTGAGATGCTGTGGGGTGACTTGAAAAGGGCTGTACGTGCAAGAAACCCCTCAAACATCTCACAGCTGAAAAAGTTCTGCATTGAGGAGTGGGGTAAAATTTCCTCAGACCGATGTCGAAGACTGGTAGATGGCTACAAGAACCGTCTCACTGCAGTTATTTCAGCCAAAGGAGGTAACACTCGCTATTAGGGGCAAGGGTGTCCTATCTTTTTCCTCAGTTAGAATAGGCATTTTTGTAGAATGACATTTACAGAAGATCTTGAAAAGACTTTTCTTTAGTTTTCTTTGTTTAGTCGGATTACTTTAATCTCTCTGTATTGTTGAAACGGAGATGAAATAACCTTTTATTAAAAATGTTACAAAAAACCACATGCTTTCAAAGGGTGTCCTAATTTTTTCACATGACTGTACATCTTTCCTGTAGACACTAGTCAAAGGTAGAAATTCTAGTTTTGTGTTTTCTCTAGCAAGTCTAGAAAGTAAAAAATTTGGTTTATTCCCATGTGCAAAGAATATCTAAAGAATTTGGTAAATTTTTGCAGAATATGCGTTGAGTAATGAAAGCAGCTCTTCTTGTAATTTAGCTAGTTGAGTACCCTTCTGCACATTCTGATCTGCTGTGTATACCCTCCTTCCCCATGAAAGGGAGTAAGCAAAGAGAGGTTAGTAACGGGGTGGTGGTCTGATGCATTAATGTCAGATTCAGCAGTTCCAGCAGCTAGGTAATGGACTCACGCACCGTGCAGAAACAAATTGGTAGGAAATGTTTTAAATGAAAAATATTTAGAAAGTTGCATAATTTTCAATTTAAGGAGCAAATGAACAATAAAATAAAAACCAGAGCAAAGGTAGTCTTTAAGTACAAAAAAAAAAAGAAATAAACAACATAAATATTCGGGTTCGTACCGAATTTTGGGGTGTCCGTGACACGGACCCGAACCCGGACATTTTCGTAAAAGTCCAGGTTCGGTGTTCGTCGCTTTCTTGGCGCTTTTTGAAAGGCTGCAAAGCAGCCAATCAACAAGCATCATACTACTTGCCCCAAGAGGCCGTCACAGCCATGCTTACTATTGACATGGCTGTGATTGGCCAGAGCACCATGTGACCCAGCCTCTATTTAAGCTGGAGTCACATAGCGCCGCCCGTCACTCTGCTCTGGTTAGCGTAGGGAGAGGTTGCAGCTGCGACAGTAGGGTTAGATTAGGCTGATTAACTCCTCCAAAAGACTCCATCCAGTGATCGATCTGCAGCTGTGGATGATTGAACTGCTGCTATTGAATTGCTCACTTTAGGCTGCCCAGAGTGTTTTTCAGTCACTTTTTTCTGGGTTGATCGGCGGCCATTTTGTGTCTTGTGTTGCGCCAGCACAAGCTGCCACCAAGTGCATTTAACCCTCAATGGTGTGGTTGTTTTTTGGCTAAAGCCTACATCAGGGTCAAGCTGTCACACCAAGTGCATTTAACCAGCAATAGTCTGTTTATTTTTTGGCCATATACTAAATCAGGTGCAAGCTGTCACCAAGTGCATTTAACCCTCAATGGTGTGGTTGTTTTTTGGCTAAATCCTACATCAGGGTCAAGCTGTCACACCAAGTGCATTTAACCAACAATAGTCTGTTTATTATTTGGCCATATACTACATCAGGAGCAAGCTGCGCCTGTCACCAAGTGCATTTAACCCTCAGTAGTGTGGTTGGTCAAGCTGTCACACCAAGTGCATTTAACCAGCAATAGTCTGTTTATTTTTTGGCCATATACTACATCAGGGGCAAGCTGCGCCTGTCACCAAGTGCATTTAACCCTCAGTAGTGTGGTTGGTCAAGCTGTCACACCAAGTGCATTTAACCATCAATAGTGTGGTTATTTTTTGGCCATATCCCAGTCTAATTCTGTCAGTAAAGGTATACCTGTCACCCAGCGCCTAAATACTAGGCCTCAAGTTTATATCCAGCTAAATCTGTCGTTACTGCTGTACTGTTGTGGCTGGTCAAGTTATTTAGTGTCCGTCAAAGCACAGTTTTTGTTCTGGGTTGAAATACAATTCCCAATTTAGCAATTTCCTAATTTAGTGGTTTCTGCTGTATCAGAGCTATTTGAAATCTATCCCTAAAAGGGTATATAATATTCAAGGTGCACATAGGGTCATTCTGAATAACTTCACACACACGCTACTGTGCATTTCCAAGTCTAATTCTGTCAGTAAATCTATACCTGTCACCCAGCGCCTAAATACTAGGCCTCAAATTTATATTCAGCTAAATCTGTCGTTACTGCTGTACTGTTGTGGCTGGGCAAGTTATTTAGTGGCCGTCAAAGCACATTTTTTGTTCTGGGTTGAAATACAATTCCCAATTTAGCAATTTCCTAATTTAGTGGTTTCTGCTGTATCAGAGCTATTTGAAATCTATCCCTAAAAGGGTATATAATATTCAAGGTGCACATAGGGTCATTCTTAATAACTTCACACACACGCTACCGTGCATTTCCAAGTCTAATTCTGTCAGTAAACCTATACCTGTCACCCAGTGCCTAAATACTAGGCCTCAAATTTATATCCAGCTAAATCTGTCGTTACTGCTGTACTGTTGTGGCTGGGCAAGTTATTTAGTGTCCGTCAAAGCACAGTTTTTGTTCTGGGTTGAAATACAATTTAGCAATTTCTTAATTTAGTGGTTTCTGCTGTATCAGAGCTATTTTAAATCTATCCCTGAAAGGGTATATCAGATTCAAGGTGCACATAGGGTCATTCTGAATAACTTCACACACACGCTACTGTGCATTTCCAAGTCTAATTCTGTCAGTAAACCTATACCTGTCACCCAGCGCCTAAATACTAGGCCTCAAATTTATATCCAGCTAAATCTGTCGTTACTGGTGTGGCTGGTCAAGTTATTTAGTGTCCGTCAAAGCACATTTTTTGTTCTGGGTTGAAATACAATTCCCAATTTAGCAATTTCCTAATTTAGTAGTTTCTGCTGTATCAGAGCTATTTTAAATCTATCCCTAAAAGGGTATATCAGATTCAAGGTGCACATAAGGTCATTCTGAATAACTTCACACACACGCTACTGTGCATTTCCAAGTCTAATTCTGTCAGTAAACCTAAACCTGTCACCCAGCGCCTAAATAATAGGCCTCAAATTTATAGTCAGTTAAATCTGTGGTTACTGCTGTGCCTGTATTAGTGTAATACGGTACCTAAATAGATAGCCAGATAGTGTGAGTTGTCTTTAAAAAAAGGCCTGAATTTGAATTCAATACATTGGGTCAAATAATATTTTTGTTGTTGTGTTGAACGATAACAATGAGGAAAACATCTAGTAAAGGACGCGGACGCGGACATGGTCGTGGTGGTGTTAGTGGACCCTCTGGTGCTGGGAGAGGACGTGGCCGTTCTGCCACAGCCACACGTCCTAGTGTACCAACTACCTCAGGTCCCAGTAGCCGCCATAATTTACAGCGATATTTGGTGGGGCCCAATGCCGTTCTAAGGATGGTAAGGCCTGAGCAGGTACAGGCATTAGTCAATTGGGTGGCCGACAGTGGATCCAGCACGTTCACATTATCTCCCACCCAGTCTTCTGCAGAAAGCGCACAGATGGCGCCTGAAAACCAAGCCCATCAGTCTGTCACATCACCCCCATGCATACCAGGGAAACTGTCTGAGCCTCAAGTTATGCAGCAGTCTCTTATGCTGTTTGAAGACTCCGCTGGCAGGGTTTCCCAAGGGCATCCACCCAGCCCTTCCCCAGCGGTGGAAGACATAGAATGCACTGACGCACAACCACTTATGTTTCCTGATTATGAGGACATGGGAATACCACCTCAGCATGTCTCTGATGATGACGAAACACAGGTGCCAACTGCTGCGTCTTTCTGCAGTGTGCAGACTGAACAGGAGGTCAGGGATCAAGACTGGGTGGAAGACGATGCAGGGGACGATGAGGTCCTAGACCCCACATGGAATGAAGGTCGTGCCACTGACTTTCACAGTTCGGAGGAAGAGGCAGTGGTGAGACCGAGCCAACAGCGTAGCAAAAGAGGGAGCAGTGGGCAAAAGCAGAACACCCGCCGCCAAGAGACTCCGCCTGCTACTGACCGCCGCCATCTGGGACCGAGCACCCAAAAGGCAGCTTCAAGGAGTTCCCTGGCATGGCACTTCTTCAAACAATGTGCTGACGACAAGACCCGAGTGGTTTGCACGCTGTGCCATCAGAGCCTGAAGCGAGGCATTAACGTTCTGAACCTTAGCACAACCTGCATGACCAGGCACCTGCATGCAAAGCATGAACTGCAGTGGAGTAAACACCTTAAAAACAAGGAAGTCACTCAGGCTCCCCCTGCTACCTCTTCTGCTGCTGCCGCCTCGGCCTCTTCTGCTGCTGCCGCCTCGGCCTCTTCCTCCGCCTCTGGAGGAACGTTGGCACCTGCCGCCCAGCAAACAGGGGATGTACCACCAACACCACCACCTCCGTCACCAAGCATCTCAACCATGTCACACGGCAGCGTTCAGCTCTCCATCTCACAAACATTTGAGAGAAAGCGTAAATTCCCACCTAGCCACCCTCGATCCCTGGCCCTGAATGCCAGCATTTCTAAACTACTGGCCTATGAAATGCTGTCATTTAGGCTGGTGGACACAGACAGCTTCAAACAGCTCATGTCGCTTGCTGTCCCACAGTATGTTGTTCCTAGCCGGCACTACTTCTCCAAGAGAGCCGTGCCTTCCCTGCACAACCAAGTATCCGATAAAATCAAGTGTGCACTGCGCAACGCCATCTGTGGCAAGGTCCACCTAACCACAGATACGTGGACCAGTAAGCACGGCCAGGGACGCTATATCTCCCTAACTGCACACTGGGTAAATGTAGTGGCAGCTGGGCCCCAGGCGGAGAGCTGTTTGGCGCACGTCCTTCCGCCGCCAAGGATCGCAGGGCAACATTCTTTGCCTCCTGTTGCCACCTCCTCCTTCTCGGCTTCCTCCTCCTCTTCTTCCACCTGCTCATCCAGTCAGCCACACACCTTCACCACCAACTTCAGCACAGCCCGGGGTAAACGTCAGCAGGCCATTCTGAAACTCATATGTTTGGGGGACAGGCCCCACACCGCACAGGAGTTGTGGCGGGGTATAGAACAACAGACCGACGAGTGGTTGCTGCCGGTGAGCCTCAAGCCCGGCCTGGTGGTGTGTGATAATGGGCGAAATCTCGTTGCAGCTCTGGGACTAGCCGGTTTGACGCACATCCCTTGCCTGGCGCATGTGCTGAATTTGGTGGTGCAGAAGTTCATTCACAACTACCCCGACATGTCAGAGCTGCTGCATAAAGTGCGGGCCGTCTGTTCGCGCTTCCGGCGTTCACATCCTGCCGCTGCTCGCCTGTCTGCGCTACAGCGTAACTTCGGCCTTCCCGCTCACCGCCTCATATGCGACGTGCCCACCAGGTGGAACTCCACCTTGCACATGCTGGACAGACTGTGCGAGCAGCAGCAGGCCATAGTGGAGTTTCAGCTGCAGCACGCACGGGTCAGTCGCACTGCGGAACAGCACCACTTCACCACCAATGACTGGGCCTCCATGCGAGACCTGTGTGCCCTGTTGCGCTGTTTCGAGTACTCCACCAACATGGCCAGTGGCGATGACGCCGTTATCAGCGTTACAATACCACTTCTATGTCTCCTTGAGAAAACACTTAGGGCGATGATGGAAGAGGAGGTGGCCCAGGAGGAGGAGGAGGAGGAAGAGGGGTCATTTTTAGCACTTTCAGGCCAGTCTCTTCGAAGTGACTCGGAGGGAGGTTTTTTGCAACAGCAGAGGCCAGGTACAAATGTGGCCAGCCAGGGCCCACTACTGGAGGACGAGGAGGACGAGGAGGAGGAGGTGGAGGAGGATGAGGATGAAGCATGGTCACAGCGGGGTGGCACCCAACGCAGCTCGGGCCCATCACTGGTGCGTGGCTGGGGGGAAAGGCAGGACGATGACGATACGCCTCCCACAGAGGACAGCTTGTCCTTACCCCTGGGCAGCCTGGCACACATGAGCGACTACATGCTGCAGTGCCTGCGCAACGACAGCAGAGTTGCCCACATTTTAACGTGTGCGGACTACTGGGTTGCCACCCTGCTGGATCCACGCTACAAAGACAATGTGCCCACCTTACTTCCTGCACTGGAGCGTGATAGGAAGATGCGCGAGTACAAGCGCACGTTGGTAGACGCGCTACTGAGAGCATTCCCAAATGTCACAGGGGAACAAGTGGAAGCCCAAGGCCAAGGCAGAGGAGGAGCAAGAGGTCGCCAAGGCAGCTGTGTCACGGCCAGCTCCTCTGAGGGCAGGGTTAGCATGGCAGAGATGTGGAAAAGTTTTGTCAACACGCCACAGCTAACTGCACCACCACCTGATACGCAACGTGTTAGCAGGAGGCAACATTTCACTAACATGGTGGAACAGTACGTGTGCACACCCCTCCACGTACTGACTGATGGTTCGGCCCCATTCAACTTCTGGGTCTCTAAATTGTCCACGTGGCCAGAGCTAGCCTTTTATGCCTTGGAGGTGCTGGCCTGCCCGGCGGCCAGCGTTTTGTCTGAACGTGTATTCAGCACGGCAGGGGGCGTCATTACAGACAAACGCAGCCGCCTGTCTACAGCCAATGTGGACAAGCTGACGTTCATAAAAATGAACCAGGCATGGATCCCACAGGACCTGTCCATCCCGTAGTTAATGCAGATTAGACATTAACTACCTCCCCTTAACCATATATTATTGTACTCCAGGGCACTTCCTCATTCAATCCTATTTTTATTTTCATTTTACCATTATATTGCGAGGCTACCCAAAGTTGAATGAACCTCTCCTCTGTCTGGGTGCCGGGGCCTAAATATATGCCAATGGACTGTTCCAATGTTGGGTGACGTGAAGCCTGATTCTCTGCTATGACATGCAGACTAATTCTCTGCTGACATGAAGCCAGATTCTCTGTTACGGGACCTCTCTCCTCTGCCTGGGTGCTGGGCCTAAATATATGACAATGGACTGTTGCACTGGTGGCTGACGTGAAGCCTGATTCTCTGCTATGACATGCAGACTGATTCTCTGCTGACATGAAGCCAGATTGTCTGTTACGGGACCTCTCTCCTCTGCCTGGGTGCTGGGCCTAAATATATGACAATGGACTGTTGCACTGGTGGCTGACGTGAAGCCTGATTCTCTGCTATGACATGCAGACTGATTCTCTGCTGACATGAAGACAGATTCTCTGTTACGGGACCTCTCTCCTCTGCCTGGGTGCTGGGCCTAAATATATGCCAATGGACTGTTGCAGTGGTGGCTGACGTGAAGCCTGATTCTCTGCTATGACATGCAGACTGATTCTCTGCTGACATGAAGCCAGATTCTCTGTTACGGGACCTCTCTCCTCTGCCTGTGTGCTGGGCCTAAATATATGCCAATGGACTGTTGCACTGGTGGCTGACGTGAAGCCTGATTCTCTGCTATGACATGCAGACTGATTCTCTGCTGACATGAAGCCAGAGTCTCTGTTACGGGACCTCTCTCCTCTGCCTGGGTGCTGGGCCTAAATATATGACAATGGACTGTTGCACTGGTGGCTGACGTGAAGCCTGATTCTCTGCTATGACATGCAGACTGATTCTCTGCTGACATGAAGACAGATTCTCTGTTACGGGACCTCTCTCCTCTGCCTAGGTGCTGGGCCTAAATATCTGACAATGGACTGTTGCAGTGGTGGCTGACGTAAAGCCTGATTCTCTGCTATGACATGCAGACTGATTCTCTGCTGACATGAAGCCAGATCCTCTGTTACGGGACCTCTCTCCTCTGCCTGGGTGCTGGGCCTAAATATATGACAATGGACTGTTGCACTGGTGGCTGACGTGAAGCCTGATTCTCTGCTATGACATGCAGACTGATTCTCTGCTGACATGAAGACAGATTCTCTGTTACGGGACCTCTCTCCTCTGCCTGGGTGCTGGGCCTAAATATCTGACAATGGACTGTTGCAGTGGTGGCTGACGTGAAGCCTGATTCTCTGCTATGACATGCAGACTAATTCTCTGCTGACATGAAGACAGATTCTCTGTTACGGGACCTCTCTCCTCTGCCTGTGTGCTGGGCCTAAATATATGCCAATGGACTGTTGCAATGGTGGCTGACGTGAAGCCTGATTCCCTGCTATGACATGCAGACTGATTCTCTGCTGACATGAAGCCAGATCCTCTGTAACGGGACCTCTCTCCTCTTCCTGGGTGCTGGGCCTAAATATATGCCAATGGACTGTTGCACTGGTGGCTGAAGTGAAGCCTGATTCTCTGCTATGACATGCAGACTGATTCTCTGCTGACATGAAGCCAGAGTCTCTGTTACGGGACCTCTCTCCTCTGCCTGGGTGCTGGGCCTAAATATATGACAATGGACTGTTGCAGTGGTGGCTGACGTGAAGCCTGATTCTCTGCTATGACATGCAGACTAATTCTCTGCTGACATGAAGACAGATTCTCTGTTACGGGACCTCTCTCCTCTGCCTGTGTGCTGGGCCTAAATATATGACAATGGACTGTTGCAGTGGTGGCTGACGTGAAGCCTGATTCTCTGCTATGACATGCAAACTGATTCTCTGCTGACATGAAGCCAGATCCTCTGTTACGGGACCTCTCTCCTCTGCCTGGGTGCTGGGCCTAAATATATGACAATGGACTGTTGCACTGGTGGCTGACGTGAAGCCTGATTCTCTGCTATGACATGCAGACTGATTCTCTGCTGACATGAAGACAGATTCTCTGTTACGGGACCTCTCTCCTCTGCCTGGGTGCTGGGCCTAAATATCTGACAATGGACTGTTGCAGTGGTGGCTGACGTGAAGCCTGATTCTCTGCTATGACATGCAGACTAATTCTCTGCTGACATGAAGACAGATTCTCTGTTACGGGACCTCTCTCCTCTGCCTGTGTGCTGGGCCTAAATATATGCCAATGGACTGTTGCAATGGTGGCTGACGTGAAGCCTGATTCCCTGCTATGACATGCAGACTGATTCTCTGCTAACATGAAGCCAGATCCTCTGTAACGGGACCTCTCTCCTCTTCCTGGGTGCTGGGCCTAAATATATGCCAATGGACTGTTGCACTGGTGGCTGAAGTGAAGCCTGATTCTCTGCTATGACATGCAGACTGATTCTCTGCTGACATGAAGCCAGAGTCTCTGTTACGGGACCTCTCTCCTCTGCCTGGGTGCCTGGGCCTAAATATATGCCAATGGACTGTTCCAATGTTGGGTGACGTGAAGCCTGATTCTCTGCTATGACATGCAGACTAATTCTCTGCTGACATGAAGCCAGATCCTCTGTTACGGGACCTCTCTCCTCTGCCTGGGTGCTGGGCCTAAATATATGCCAATGGACTGTTGCAGTGGTGGCTGACGTGAAGCCTGATTCTCTGCTATGACATGCAGACTGATTCTCTGCTGACATGAAGCCAGATTCTCTGTTACGGGACCTCTCTCCTCTGCCTGGGTGCCGGGGCCTAAATATCTGAGAATGGACTGTTCCAGTGGTGGGCGACGTGAAGCCAGATTCTCTGCTATGGGACCTCTCTCCAATTGATATTGGTTAATTTTTATTTATTTTATTTTTATTCATTTCCCTATCCACATTTGTTTGCATGGGATTTACCTACATGTTGCTGCCTTTTGCAGCCCTCTAGCCCTTTCCTGGGCTGTTTTACAGCCTTTTTAGTGCCGAAAAGTTCGGGTCCCCATTGACTTCAATGGGGTTCGGGTTCGGGACGAAGTTCGGATCGGGTTCGGATCCCGAACCCGAACATTTCTGGGAAGTTCGGCCGAACTTCTCGAACCCGAACATCCAGGTGTCCGCTCAACTCTAATCATGTACATTAATACTGCACAATGAAATAGACTTACATATAAATTGACAACATATAATGAACATTAATGCAGCAAAATTAAATGATCATTAAAACAATAAAAATTTTCTATGGCTCAATAAATTCAATATTAATAACCAACAAAGAAATAAATACCGCAAAGAAGGTCAAACATGAACATTGCACAGGCAGTAAAGTGATCATTAATAGCAAGTCATGAAATAATTATAATTATTACCGCTAATAAATCGAACATTAATAGTGGACGATTAAAAGGACATGAATACTGTGTAATAAAATAAGAATTAATACCAGATAATGTGAACATTACTACCGCACATTACAATGAGCATAAATACTAAGAATAAAATGAACGTAGAGACCACAGAATAAAATGATAAATAATACAGTGCAGTAAAAGACGGATTAAAATAAAATAAACGAAAAGGGTCATTTTAGACGGACATTTTCACACTGTGTTCTTTTTGTATATTTTTTATATTTTTTTGCCACAAATTGGTTATACCAAAAACTGGCTGCTGTAGTTTCCTCTGCTGAGATTCCACTAATGGTAAAGCTATACACAGGAATCACACAATGAAAATTATTTAATACAATTATGGTAATTAACCGCCTCCGGACCGGCTAACGCAGGATCGTTAGGCGGAATCCAAATGCGTAAATTTTTTTAGACATTTATATTCCAGACTTCTTCTCACGCTTTAGGGCCCCTAAAATGCCAGGGCAGTGTAAATACCCCACATGTGACCCCATTTCGGAAAGAAGACACCCCAAGGTATTCCGTGAGGGGCATATTGGGTCCATGAAAGATTGAAATTTTTGTCCCAAGTTAGCGGAAAGGGAGACTTTGTGAGAAAATACAAAAAAAAATCAATTTCCGCTAACTTGTGCCAAAAAAAAATATTTCTATGAACTCGCCATGCCCCTCATTGAATACCTTGGGGTGTCTTCTTTCCAAAATGGGGTCACATGTGGGATATTTATACTGCCCTGGCATTTTAGGGGCCCGAAAGCGTGAGAAGAAGTCTAGTATCCAAATGTCTAAAAATGCCCTCCTAAAAGGAATTTGGGCCGCTTTGCGCATCTAGGCTGCAAAAAAGTGTCACACATGTGGTATCGCCGTACTCAGGAGAAGTTGGGGAATGTGTTTTGGTGTGTCATTTTACATATACCCATGCTGGGTGAGAGAAATATCTTGGTCAAATGCCAACTTTGTATAAAAAAATGGGAAAAGTTGTCTTTTGCCAAGATATTTCTCTCACCCAGCATTGGTATATGTAAAATGACACCCCAAAACACATTCCCCAACTTCTCCTGAGTACGGCGATACCACATGTGTGACACTTTTTTGCCGCCTAGGTGGGCAAAGGGGCACACATTCCAAAGAGCACCTTTAGGATTTCACAGGTCATTTTTTACACATTTTGATTTCAAACTACTTACCACTCATTAGGGCCCCTAGAATGCCAGGGCAGTATAACTACCCCACAAGTGACCCCATTTTGGAAAGAAGACACCCCAAGGTATTTTGTGATGGGCATAGTGAGTTCATGGAATTTTTTATTTTTTGTCACAAGTTAGTGGAATATGAGACTTTGTAAGAAAAAAAATAAATAAATAAATAAATCATCATTTTCCGCTAACTTGTGACAAAAAATAAAAAGTTCTATGAGCTCACTATGCCCATCAGTGAATACCTTAGGGTGTCTACTTTCCAAAATAGGGTCATTTGTGGGGTGTTTGTACTGTCTGGGCATTGTAGAACCTCAGGAAACAAGACAGGTGCTCAGAAAGTCAGAGCTGCTTCAAAAAGCGGAAATTCACATGTTTGTACCATAGTTTGTAAACGCTATAACTGAAAGTGAAAAATTTCATTTTTTTTGCAAAAAAATCGTTACATTTCGATTAATAACAAAAAAAAGTAAAAATGTCAGCAGCAATGGAATACCACCAAATGAAAGCTCTATTAGTGAGAAGAAAAGGAGGTAAAATTCATTTGGGTGGTAAGTTGCATGACCGAGCAATAAACGGTGAAAGTAGTGTAGTGCAGAAGTGTAAAAAGTGGTCTGGTCATTAAGGGGGTTTCAGCTAGGAGGTTGAAGTGGTTAAAACAAATTAACAAAAATCACCTAAAATTAGCTGTAATAATGTCAAACAACCTGAACATTAATAATGATAATAATAAGATGATGATAGATACAAAAAAAAGAAAGTAAGAAAAAGCACATGGGCATATGTACAGGTCAGCCGATCACAAGTCACTGCAGTGACATGCCGTCCCAACATTGCATATTTCTATGCCTCCCTCGCCACTTTCCAAGAAGGGGGCATGGAGAGGGCACAGAGGGGCTGGGTCTAGAATTTATCTTGTTTTGCACTAGTTTTCTAGCGTAAATGAAGACAAATCTAAATTTCAGTTCAGGCACACAGACTGCTGGAGGAGCACTTGATTTATGATGTGGCCTGTGCAATAAATTAAGCACGTCCTCTAGCAGTGCAGGGGATACCAAGACCAGCATACAATAAGCCAGACTTGCTAAATCTCCCGCTAAGGGGTATATGCACATTATATGCATTTCAGGTGCTGATTTTCATGCAGAAAATCTGCAGTGCAATACAGTACCTGCTAAGTAGATAAGGGTATAAAATTTCATCTACAAAGTACAGAAATTTTCTTGTGGTGCAAATTTTAAAATCCACAGTAAGTCAATTGTTTGTGCAACACCCCCGAGTTGTATTACTACACGCCTCTACCCCCCTACTGTCTCCTAAGAGCTTTATACTGTCATCTGATATCATTTATATTATATTTTCACAAATGTGCATCTAAAACCATGTTAAACACAATTGTTCATGTAATTTGCCTGGTTACCAGTAGGTGGCAGCAACACATTGGCAAGGTACTAGTTACAGTTTAGTGAATCTAGGCTGAAATGGATGATTGCAGCTTAGCTCCCCCTCTGTGAGAGAGTGGGCAGTTCCCACATCCTGCAGCATGGGTGGAGAAGGAAGTTAGAGTTAGTGTAGCCTCTTCCCTGCTAGGAGAAGGCTGTGTGATAGTGTTCAGGAGAACCCCTGCATAGGGAAGACAGCAAGGACCAAGTCTCGGCTGAGATTTGGTCATATTTCCAGTCTGAGAACTTTCAGCCTCAGCTGGATGAAGAAGCAGAAACTGCAGACAACCTCCAGAGTTCCAGGAAGAAAGCATCCCCTGAGATTCTGTGAGTTAAATCTAGAGACCTAGAAGAAGCCATTCCACCTCAGCTTGTCTGTCCCCATACAGCAGAACTTACAGAAAAGTGCAGAAGATTAATTCCTGTCACAATTACAGAGCTACTAATCAGACGACTTTTCCTGCAAGCTCCACATTTAACACAGAAGTATCTATTCCTGCCAATACTTGCCAAGACCTGCTGGGACCAAGAGACCAAAGTTGTATACTGCTTAGATGCAAGTTATTTCAACGTTTGAAGTTCATCTCAAGGTCTGGACATCATTTACTCTGCAAAATTCCTCTATTACTCCTTCTATCACTACACTTAAATGTAATGCAAGTGAGCCAGGAGTCCGGCCGTACCCAGGTAGGAGACACCGTAACACAATTATCACCACCCTATAGAGACATTATAGACCATTACACCACTCTGGCATTTCTAATCTGGGACGTGCATTATAAGACCTTGGAAGGGCTCTGGGATAGTACCCTGTGCACGCTGCAATTGGCATCATTACAAATACAGAACATTAACAACCCATATCCTGGCTATTGCATTTGCGCAGATTTTGGTGTGGATGTAGTGAAATCTGCATGATAATCTCTGCAGAAAATACTCATTAGTATTACCTACGCTGCTATGTGCATAGATTGGTTGATCAACTACTAATAGGCTTTAATGTGTATGGGTGCCTTTATGCATAATGATGTTTGGACCAGCACAGTAGCTGAATCTGAAGAAAGGCTGGGAATGTGGTAGATATGCAAGTCAGATGAATAAAAAAGGAACAGAAGAGTTTATGCTACAAATGGGACAATGCATTGCTTTACATACACAGTGCCTAGTGAATATATTCCATTTATAATGTGCTTATGTCTCACTTACGAGACTGAATTTCTTTAAGGAACGAGATGGGCGGCAGACATGATGAGGAGACGGAGCCTTTAGGTGCTGAAAAGACGCCCCCATAGCACCTAGAGGCTCATTTGCATATCAATAAAAGTACGTTTTTTAAGTTAACCGCAGCAGACAAAGGTAATACAAGAACACGGTTAGGTAGAGCAGACACTAGCAGATCGCTAGTGTCAGACAGCTAAATTGTCACAAGGGTGTCAAGAACCACGCCTGACTCCGTTATACCCAGGGTCAGGAAGTCGCAGCGGTTGGCTGCGCGCTCTATGTAGTAAGATAGGGCTGTTTCCTTATGGTAGCTTTCTGGGTTTGCTTTGCAACCATTTTTGGCTCACAAAGGGATCCGTAGCTCCTTCTCCTCAGCTGTTCCTTGTCCAGCACTCCCAACCTCCTTATATTCCCCTCTCACACTTCTCTGGTTGCCAGATATAGAGCTTCCTGCCTGGACTTCTATACTGACCCACTGGAGCTGTGTTGCTGCGTTCTCTGGTTGTTGGTCCAGAACGTTTCCCTCCGGATCCCTGTTGGACCTTTGTGGTCTGCTGTGGTCGCCCACCTGGGTTTATGTGTTTGTCTGTATTGTCTGTCCTCTCCCTGGTGTTTCCCTCTTAGTGTCAGTGGTGCGGACTAGCGATCCCACCGGCCCGTTCACTATCTAGGGCTCATTTTAGGGAAAGCCAGGGTTTAGGCACGTGATCGCCGCACGGGTGAGGAACCCGTCTAGGGACGTCAGGGCAGTCAGGTGCCAGCGGCAAGGTGAGTCAGGGGTCACCACCTTTCCCTCTCCTTTGGGCAGGGCTTTCCCTTTTCCCTCCCTGTGCGTGACGCCGGTCATTACATTATATCTGGACCTTATTTTGTGTAGGTAAAAAAAAAAAAATGGATCCAATTGCTGCTCTGTCCAAGCATTTTTATGGCCTGTCTTTGGAGGTGGCAGGATTGAAGGCGTCGGTCCTCCAGCAACAGCAGCAATTACAACTGACCGCAAGCCCAGCGGTTGCTACTGGTAACCAGGTTGTTGCAGAACCCAAGGTTCCTCTCCCTGACAGATTTTCTGGGGGAAGGGACAAGTTTTTGACATTCCGTGAGGCCTGTAAATTATATTTTAAACTGCGCCCTTACTCCTCTGGTAATGAAGAACAGCGGGTGGGGGTTGTTATTTCCCTGCTGCAGGGGGACCCGCAGTCCTGGGTGTTCTCTTTACCCACTGATTCCCAGGCTCTTAGGTCAGTGGATGAGTTTTTCGGGGCCTTGGGTCTCATATATGACGACCCTGACCGAGTCGCACTGGCTGAATCAAGATTACGGAGACTCCTACAGGGAGAGCGGCCAGTAGAGGAGTATTGCTTTGACTTCCGTAGGTGGGCTACGGATACCCAATGGAACGACCCGGCTCTTAGGAGTCAGTTCTGCTCTGGGTTATCCGAAAGGGTTAAGGATGCGCTTGCATTATATGAGACCCCCTTTTCCCTTGATGCGGTTATGTCCCTTTCTATCCGTATAGATAGACGCCTTAGGGACAGGTTAAAAAAACCGGAGCAATTAGTAACCCCTCCCAGGCAGCAGTTAGTCTGTACGGACTTAGACGAGCCTATGCAGCTAGGAGGAACCACTCGTCAGGTCCGTCCTCCTGAGGTTCGCCGTAGGCGTGGGGTTTGTTTTTTTTGTGGGGAGAGGGGTCATTTCATTAATGTCTGTCCTTCTTTCCTCAGAAACAAAAGACCGTCGGAAAACTACTAACCCCAGGCTGTGTAGAGGATGTCAGCCGGGGGGTATATGTTTCCTCCATACGTACATCGCAATTTGTGTTGCCAGCGGTTATTGCTTTTGGTGTTAAGACGGAGACTATTTCTTTCTTTCTAGACAGTGGAGCAGGGGTAAATTTGATAGATGCCCATTTTGCCCGCACTATGGGTTTGTCTCTCTGTACGCTACAGAGACCTATTCCCATATTCGCTATTGATTCTGCTCCTCTGTCTCAGAGAAACCTCACCCACATTGTTCATAATTTACACCTTTGGGTAGGGGACCACCATAACGAGATGCTTTCATGTTATGTTCTGGAGGGGCTTCCCACTCCGGTAGTGCTGGGCCTTCCCTGGTTGGTAGCACACAATCCAGTGGTGGATTGGCAGGCCAGGGAGATATCGGAGTGGAGTGAGCATTGCAGAGAAAAATGCTTAAATAGCAATTGCTTAGTCGCCTCCATAACTACCCTACCTACATTTATTTCGGATTTTGAGGACGTTTTTTCTGAAAAGGGTTGTCAGAAGTTACCACCTGTCACGAGGGTGTCAAGAGCCACGTCTGACTCCGTTATACCCGGGGTCAGGAAGTCGCAGCGGGTGGCTGCGCGCTCTATGTCTAAAGATCACGTTGTTTC
Source organism: Bufo gargarizans (assembly GCF_014858855.1). Lineage (NCBI taxonomy): Eukaryota > Metazoa > Chordata > Amphibia > Anura > Bufonidae > Bufo > Bufo gargarizans. Next base: position 477,223,114 of record NC_058083.1, read on the forward strand.
TTAGTGATTGTTTTCTGTGTTTGCCTTGCAATCCTTTTTGTCTCACTCAGGGATCTGTAGCTTCTCCTCCTCAGCTGTTTCTTGTCTGCCACTCCCAACCTCCTTATATTCTCCTCTCACACTTCTCTAGTTGCCAGTTATAGAGCTTCCTGCCTGGACATCTATACTGACCCACTGGAGCTGTGAATCCTGGTTGTTGTTCCAGAGTGCTTCCCTCCGGATCCCTGTTGGGCTTTTTGTTGTCTCCTGTTGTCGCCCACCTGGGATTATATGTTTAGTCTGTATTGTCTGTCCTCCCCTTGGTGTTTTCCTTTAGAGCTAGGGCTCATCTTAGGGAAAGCCAGGGTTTTAGGCACGTGATCGGCGTACGGGTGAGGAACCCGTCTAGGGACGTCAGGGCAGCCAGGTGCCAGCCGCAAGGTGAGTCAGGGGTCACCACCTTCCCTCTCACTTGGGCAGGGCCTTCCTCTTTCCCTCCCTCTGTGTCACGTATGTGATAGTCACGCCGATCGTGATATTATAACTGGCCTTTATTTTTTGAGAGAAAAAAATAAAAATAAAAAAATATTTTTTTTTTCTCTCTACTTAGAATCCAATATGGATCCTATTGCTGCTTTGGCAAAACAGCTTCAAGGCCTGTCTTTGGAGATGGCAGGATTGAAGGCGTCTGTCCTCCAACAACAGCAGCAAATGCAGCAGACCGCAAGCCCAGCGGTTGCTATGGGTAACCAGGTTGTTACAGAACCCAAGGTTGTTCTTCCTGACAGATTTTCTGGGGGAAGGGACAAATTTGTGACGTTCCGTGAGGCCTGCAAATTATATTTTAAGCTGCGCCCTTACTCCTCAGGTAATGAAGAACAGCGGGTGGGGATTCTTATTTCCCTGCTTCAGGGGGACCCGCAATCCTGGGCGTTCTCGTTACCCCCTGGTTCCCAGGCTCTCCGGTCAGTGGAGGGATTTTTTGGGGCTTTGGGTCTCATATATGATGACCCTGACCGAGTCGCCCTGGCTGAGTCGAAGTTACGGAGACTCCTACAGGGAGATCGGCCAGCAGAGGAATATTGCTCAGAGTTCCGTAGGTGGGCTACGGATACTCAGTGGAACGACCCGGCTCTCAGGAGTCAGTTCTGCTCTGGGTTATCTGAAAGGGTTAAGGATGCGCTGGCGCTGTATGAGACCCCCCTTTCCCTTGATGCTGTTATGTCCCTCTCTATCAGAATAGATAGACGTCTTAGGGAGAGATTGAAAATTCCTGAGCAATCGGTAACCTCTCCCAAGCAGCAGTTAGTCTGTACTGACTTAGATGAGCCTATGCAGCTAGGAGGAACTTCTCGTCAGGTCCGTCCTCCTGAGGTTCGCCGTAGGTGGGGGGCTTGTTTTTTCTGTGGGGGGAGGGGTCATTTCATTAATGTCTGTCCCTCCTTTCTCAAAAACAAAAGACCGTCGGAAAACTACTAACCCCAGGCTGTGCGGAGGATGTCAGCCGGGGGGTATACGTTTCCTCCATACGAACATCTCAATTTGTGTTGCCAGCGGTTATTGTTTTTGGTGTTAAGACGGAGTCTATTTCTTTTTTTCTAGACAGTGGAGCAGGGGTAAATTTGATAGATGCCCATTTTGCCCGCACTATGGGTTTGTCTCTCTGTACGCTGCAGAGACCTATTCCCATATTCGCTATTGATTCTGCTCCTCTGTCTCAGAGAAACCTTACTCACATTGTCCATAACTTACACCTTCGGGTAGGGGACCACCATAATGAGTATCTTTCATGTTACGTTCTGGAGGGCCTTCCCTCTCCTGTGGTATTGGGTCTTCCCTGGTTGGTAGCGCACAATCCAGTGGTGGATTGGCAGGCCAGGTAGATATTGGAGTGGAGTGAGCATTGCAGAGAGAATTGCTTAAATAACAATTGCTTAATCGCCTCCATAGCTTCCCTACCTACATTTATTTCGGACTTTGAGGACGTTTTTTCTGAAAAGGGTTGTCAGAAGCTACCACCTCATCGTCCTTATGATTGCCCGGTTAACCTGATTCCCGATGCAAAATTACCCAAGTCCAGGTTGTATAATCTTTCGGGTCCCGAGAGACAAGCCATGAAAGATTATATCTCCGAGAGTCCTGGCTAAGGGACACATCAGACCCTCTTCTTCACCCGTGGCTGCAGGGTTTTTCTTTGTTAAAAAGAAAGATGGGGGCCTGTGTCCTTGCCTAGATTTCCGTGAGCTAAACCGGATAACCATCCGAGACCCATACCCTCTTCCTCTCATTCCTGACCTTTTTAATCAGATTGCGGGTGCTAGGTGGTTCTCCAAACTTGATCTTAGGGGGGCCTACAATCTGATTCGTATCAAGGAAGGGGATGAGTGGAAGACAGCTTTTAACACCCCTGAGGGGCATTATGAAAATTTAGTCATGCCTTTCGGTCTGACCAATGCCCCTGCTGTCTTCCAACATTTCGTTAATGATATTTTTAGTCATCTCATCGGCAGGTTTGTAGTCATATACCTAGATGATATCTTAATTTATTCGGCTGATCTGAAAACACATGAAGTACATGTCAGGCAAGTACTGCAGGTCCTACGGACGAATAAATTATATGCGAAAATTGAAAAATGTTTCTTCGCCGTTCAGGAAATACAGTTCCTGGGATATCTATTATCCGCTTCAGGTTTCCGTATGGATCCTAGGAAGGTCCAGGCAATTTTAGATTGGGATCTTCCTGAGAACCTTAAAGTTCTACAACGGTTTTTGGGTTTCGCAAATTTCTATAGAAAGTTCATTAAAAATTATTCAGTGATAGTTAAACCCCTTACTGACATGACTAGGAAGGGGACTGATTTTTCTAAATGGTCTGACGCCGCTAAAATTGCATTTTCCTCTCTAAAAGAGAGATTTACCTCGGCACCTGTTCTAATTCAACCTGATGTCTCCCAGCCTTTTATTGTTGAAGTAGATGCGTCAGAGGTGGGAGTGGGGGCTGTATTGTCTCAGGGTCCGTCTCCTGGCAAATGGCGTCCTTGCGCTTTCTTTTCCAAAAAAGTTATCTACAGCAGAAAAGAACTATGATATTGGAAATAGGGAACTGTTGGCGATTAAACTGGTGTTTGAAGAGTGGCGTCACTTCTTAGAGGGAGCAATCCACCCCGTCACGGTGATTACGGATCACAAAAACCTTCTGTACCTAGAATCGGCTAAGCGTCTCACTCCTAGACAAGCTAGGTGGTCGCTATTCTTTACCAGATTTAACTTTGTAATCACCTATCGTCCTGGGGCAAAAAATACCAAGGCAGACGCATTATCTCGTAGTTTCCCTGGAGGGGGTAATGTTAGTGATCCGGTACCTATTTTACAATGAGGAGTGGTTGTCTCTGCTGTACACTCTGTTCTAGAGGGAAAGGTGTTAGAGGCCCAGGGGGACGCCCCGGCCTCTTGCCCCTCAGAGAAATTGTTTGTACCGTTAAACCTGCTTCTTGAACTATTAAAGGAACATCATAATTCGGCACTTGCTGGGCACCCGGGTAGTAAAGCAACCTTGGAGCTATTGTCTCGTCGTTTTTGGTGGCCAAGGTTGCATCAGGATGTAATGGATTTCGTGTCTACTTGTTCTACTTGTGCATGCGCGAAAGTCTCTCATACACGTCCAGCAGGGTCTTTATTGCCACTTTTCATCCCCAATAGGCCATGGACACATCTATCAATGGATTTCATCACTGACTTACCTTTGTCTGCGGGTAAAACAGTTATCTTGGTAGTAGTAGACAGGTTTAGCAAAATGGTACACTTTATTGCGCTACCCGCACTTCCTAATGCTAAGACTCTTGCTCAGGTGTTTATCAGTGAAATCGTGAAGCTTCACGGGGTCCCTTCCGATGTGGTTTCGGATCGGGGAACCCAGTTTATTTCTAAGTTTTGGAAAGCTTTTTGTTCCCGTTTGGGGGTACACTTATCCTTTTCCTCAGCTTTCCATCCTCAGTCGAATGGACAGACTGAGCGTACCAACCAAAACCTAGAAACATATTTAAGGTGTTTTGTGTCTGAAAACCAAGAGGTGTGGTCATCATATTTACCGTTAGCCGAGTTTGCCATAAATAATCGCTGTCAGGAATCCACTGGCAAGTCACCATTTCTTGGTGCATACGGTTTTCATCCCCAATTTTGTACTTTCAAAGAGGGGGGGTCTTCTGGGGTTCCCGAAGAGGAACGGTTTTCTTCATCTCTTTCATCGGTATGGCAGAAGGTGCAAGCTAACTTGAAAAATATGAGTGGTAAATATAAATGCATGGCCGATAAGAAACGGTCGCCAGGTCCGGACCTAGGAGTGAATGACTATGTGTGGTTGTCTACTAGGAATATTAAGTTGAAGGTTCCCTCTTGGAAACTGGGTCCTAGGTTGGGCTCTGCTGTTCCAGCGCTGGTGTCCCACGTCACCTTCGGGTGACATAACCACTTACCTTATCTTGGATCTGAAGGAGGACAACAGCTCCTTTTGACACTGAGCAGCGGAGTCAGTCTAGTTAGGCTGATTGTTTGCAGACCCTCCAGTTGGGAGCGCAAGGTGGATTATCTTTCTACTATGGGTCCTAGGTTCATTGGTCCTTATAAAATAGTAGCCGTCATTAACCCTGTGGCTTTTCGCCTGGAGCTACCTCAGACTTTTAAGATCCATAACGTCTTCCATAAGTCGTTACTCAAGAAGTATGTTCCACCTCTAGAACCATCACCGCTGCCACCTCCTCCTGTTATTGTGGATGGTAATCTGGAGTTTCAAATATCCAGAATTGTTGATTCTCGTCGGGTCCGCCGCTCTCTTCAGTATCTGGTGCATTGGAGGGGTTACGGTCCCGAGGAAAGAATGTGGGTTCCAGCGTCAGAGGTAAACGCCAACAGGTTAATTCAGGCTTTCCATGCCTCTCATCCTGAGAGACCTGGTCCTGAGTGTCCGGAGGCCCCTCGTGAAAGGGGGGGGTACTGTCACGAGGGTGTCAAGAGCCACGTCTGACTCCGTTATACCCGGGGTCAGGAAGTCGCAGCGGGTGGCTGCGCGCTCTATGTCTAAAGATCACGTTGTTTCTTAGTGATTGTTTTCTGTGTTTGCCTTGCAATCCTTTTTGTCTCACTCAGGGATCCGTAGCTTCTCCTCCTCAGCTGTTTCTTGTCTGCCACTCCCAACCTCCTTATATTCTCCTCTCACACTTCTCTAGTTGCCAGTTATAGAGCTTCCTGCCTGGAGATCTATACTGACCCACTGGAGCTGTGAATCCTGGTTGTTGTTCCAGAGTGCTTCCCTCCGGATCCCTGTTGGGCTTTTTGTTGTCTCCTGTTGTCGCCCACCTGGGATTATATGTTTAGTCTGTATTGTCTGTCCTCCCCTTGGTGTTTTCCTTTAGAGCTAGTGGTGCGGACTAGTGTTCCCACCGCCCTGTTCACTATCTAGGGCTCATCTTAGGGAAAGCCAGGGTTTTAGGCACGTGATCAGCGTACGGGTGAGGAACCCGTCTAGGGACGTCAGGGCAGCCAGGTGCCAGCCGCAAGGCGAGTCAGGGGTCACCACCTTCCCTCTCACTTGGGCAGGGCCTTCCTCTTTCCCTCCCTCTGTGTCACGTATGTGATAGTCACGCCGATCGTGATTCCACCTCACCGTCCTTATGATTGCCCGGTTAACCTTATTCCCGGCGCAAAATTACCCAAGACCAGGTTATATAATCTTTCGGGTCCAGAGAGACAAGCCATGAAAGATTATATCTCCGAGAGCTTGGCTAAGGGACACATCAGACCCTCTTCTTCACCCGTGGCTGCAGGGTTTTTCTTCGTTAAAAAGAAAGATGGGGGTCTGCGTCCTTGCCTAGATTTTCGCGAATTAAATCCGATAACCATCCGAGACCCATACCCTCTTCCTCTCATTCCTGACCTGTTTAACCAGATTGCGGGTGCTAGGTGGTTCTCCAAACTTGATCTTAGGGGGGCCTACAATCTGATTCGTATCAAGGAGGGGGAGGAGTGGAAGACAGCTTTTAACACCCCTGAGGGGCATTGTGAAAATCTAGTTATGCCTTTCGGTCTGACCAATGTTCCTGCCGTCTTTCAACATTTCGTTAATGACATTTTTAGTCATCTAATCGGCAGGTTTGTGGTAATATACCTAGATGATATTTTAATTTATTCGTCTGATCTGAGAACACATGAGGTGCATGTCAGACAAGTACTACAGGTCCTACGGACGAATAAATTATATGCTAAAATTGAAAAATGTGTCTTCGCTGTTCAGGAGATACAATTCCTAGGTTATTTTTTATCTGCTTCAGGTTTCCGTATGGATCCTAGGAAGGTCCAGGCAATTTTAGATTGGGATCTTCCTGAGAACCTCAAAGCACTGCAACGGTTATTGGGCTTCGCAAATTTCTATAGGAAATTAATTAAAAATTATTCAGTTATTGTAAAACCCCTTACTGACATGACTAGGAAGGGGACTGATTTTTCTAAATGGTCTGACCCCGCTAAAGTTGCTTTTTCTTCTCTAAAAGAGAGGTTTACCTTAGCACCTGTACTAGTCCAACCTGATGTCTCTCAGCCTTTTATTGTTAAAGTCGATGCGTCAGAGGTGGGAGTGGGGGCGGTGCTGTCTCAGGGTCCGTCTCCTGGCAAATGGCGTCCTTGTGCTTTCTTTTCTAAAAAACTATCTGCAGCAGAAAAGAACTACGATATTGGCAATAGGGAACTATTAGCTATTAAACTAGCGTTTGAAGAATGGCGTCACTTTTTAGAGGGGGCAGTCCACCCCGTCACTGTGATTACGGACCACAAAAATCTTCTGTACCTCGAATCAGCTAAGCGTCTCACTCCTAGACAAGCTAGGTGGTCGCTATTTTTTACTAGCTTTAACTTTGTTATTACCTATCGTCCTGGGGCAAAAAATACCAAGGCTGATGCACTATCTCGTTGTTTCCCTGGAGGGGGTAATGTGAGTGATCCGGTACCCATTCTTCAAAGAGGAGTGGTTGTTTCTGCGGTACACTCTGCTCTGGAGGGGAAGGTGTTAGAGGCCCAGGGGGACGCCCCGGTCTCTTGCCCCTCAGAGAAATTGTTTGTACCGTTGAACCTGCGTTTCGAATTATTAAAGGAACATCATAATTCGGCACTTGCTGGGCACCCGGGTAGTAAAGCAACCTTGGAGCTATTGTCTCATCGTTTTTGGTGGCCAAGGTTGCGTCAGGATGTATTGGATTTTGTGTCTTCTTGTTCTACCTGTGCGCGCGCAAAAGTTTCGCATACACGTCCTGCAGGGTCTCTATTACCACTCGTCATTCCCAATAGACCATGGACACATCTGTCAATGGATTTTATTACTGACTTACCAAAATAACTGTTTTACCCGCAGACAAAGGTAGTAGTGGATAGGTTTAGCAAAATGGTACACTTCATTGCGTTACCCGCACTACCTAATGCTAAGACTCTTGCTCAGGTATTCATCAGTGAAATCGTGAAGCTTCACGGGGTCCCTTCCGATGTTGTTTCGGATCGGGGTACCCAGTTTATTTCTAAATTTTGGAAAGCTTTTTGTTCCCGTTTGGGGGTACACTTGTCGTTTTCCTCAGCTTTCCATCCTCAGTCGAATGGACAGACTGAGCGTACCAACCAAAACCTTGAGACATATCTAAGATGTTTTGTGTCTGAAAACCAAGAGTTGTGGTCATCATATTTACCGTTAGCTGAGTTTGCCATAAATAATCGTCGTCAGGAATCCACTGGCAAGTCACCATTTCTTGGTGCATATGGTTTTCATCCCCAATTCTGTACTTTCAAAGAGGGGGGGGTCTTCTGGGGTTCCCGAAGAGGAACGGTTTTCGTCATCTCTTTCATCAGGTATGGCAGCTAACTTGAAAAATATGGGAGGTAAATACAAATGCATGGCTGATAAGATACGGTCGCCAGGTCCGGACCTAGGAGTGAATGACTATGTGTGGTTGTCTACTAGGAATATAAAGTTGAAGGTTCCCTCTTGGAAACTGGGTCCTAGGTTTATTGGTCCTTACAAGATTGTAGCCATCATCAACCCTGTGGCTTTTCGCCTGGAGTTACCTCAGACTTTTAAAATCCATAATGTCTTTCATAAGTCGTTACTCAAAAAATATGTTCCACCTCTAGAACCGTCACCGCTGCCACCCCCTCCTGTTGTCGTGGATGGTAGTCTAGGAATTTCAGATATCCAAAATTGTTAATTCTCGTCGGGTCCGCCGCTCTCTTCAATATCTGGTGCATTGGAGAGGTTACGGCCCCGAGGAAAGAATGTGGGTTCCTGCGTCTGAGGTAAACGCCGACGGGCTAGTTCGGGCTTTTCATGCCTCTCATCCTGAGAGACCTGGTCCTGAGTGTCCGGAGGCCCCTCGTAGAGAGGGGGGTACTGTTTTGAGAAACCGCTGAACCACTAAGTTTAAGACACAGGCTAGGCATAGTATGTGTCTGAGCTTGCTGAGCTCCAAAGCCGCCACCAAGTTACGGCCATTATCAGACACAACCATGCCTGGTTCCAGGTTGAGTGGCAAGAACCACAGCTCAATCTGGTCTCTTATCCCCGGCCACAGCTCTGCAGCGTTGTGCTGTTTGTCCCCTAAGCATATCAGCTTCATCACGGCCTGTTGCCGCTTCCCCACTGCAGTGCTACACTGCTTCCAGATACCGACTGATGACTGACTGGTGTTGCACGCGGATAATTCGGAGGTGGAAGTGTAAGAGGAAGCGGAGGAGGAGAATTGGGGGTTGGAGACACTAATGTAGGTGCTCTCGGAAACCCTGATCGACGTAGGGCCCGCAATTCTTGGTGTCGGTAGCACCTGTGCCAGCCCAGGGTACGACTCGCTCCTGGCCTCCACAACGTTCACCCAGTGTGCCGTCAGGGAAATGTAGCGTCCCTTGCCGAAAGCACTTGTCCATGTGTCCGTGGTTCGTCCCACTTATTACAGTGGTTGGATGCCATGTGGCGGATCATGCTGGTGGTGATGAGGTTGCTAGTGTTCACGCCTCGGCTCATTTTCGTATGGCACAGGTTGCAAACTACTATTGTTTTGTCTTCCGCACTTTCCTTAAAAAAGCGCCATATTTCGGAACATCTACCCCTTGGCAAGGGAGATTTCCACAAGGGGTTGCTCCATTGACTGAAGGGGAAGACATGGAAACTCCTGCCATGAATCTCCCATAGCCGCCATGAAGCCCGTCACTACCTCACATACCCCCCCCCCCTTTTGTTCAAGCCCGTAGGGGTGAACAACACTATAATCAAATCCAGATGCTCGTGAACGGCATCAACCTGGCCTACAGTCTTCCCCTTCTTCTGCCAGACCCAGGACAACAGCGCTTGGTTTGTCACCCTCATGAGTTTATTACAGAGCCGAAAAGACCAATGAGATTTTCTTGCCCATCTCATGAGACGGTACTCTCTTTCTAGATTTTCTGGCTTCTGCACATGCTCCTCACGTCCTTTCTTGGACTGCTGCAACTCTGGACCGAACTGGTCCCAGTCATGTCCCAACCCTTTCTCCTTTGCCTTGCGAAGCTCTTTATGCAGAGCAGGCTTATCCACGCTCGCTTCTTTTACGTGCCTCCGATTCACGTCTTCCTTCTTTCCAGCAGTGGTTTCTCCCAGTTTGGCGGCAGTTTCACAGACCTCTGCTTCTTTAGTGGTCTTTTCCACTTTGGTAGTCATTCCTTCGGTCACTGCAGCACCCGAGGACTTCACGTCTTCCCACACCTCGGCTTTAACTTCTTCAGCCTTGGTTTTCTTGGACTCGGCACCATATCCTTGCCCCCCTAAGTCTTTTTCCTCTTTCTCTCTTTAGGAGGTACTGGGGACCCCAGGGACTTCACCAGACTCGTCGACTTTGGCATTTTCTCCAGAGGCTTACTTAGGACATGGTTCTCCTTTCGGAAAGCATTCAGGAGAGTCGGCCCATCGTAGTAAACAGGATCCACATACTGGTCGTCCATCTCCTTGTACTTCTTCTCCAGCATGCTGCTAGCTACCTGGAAGGCCTTATAGGCAGAGGGGACGTCATTCCTGACCAGGTCCAGGCTACACACTGCCATGAGCCTCTTGGCCTCTGCATCCATGTTAGCCCCATCAACGGGTTCAGCAGAAAGCTTTTCCATCTTCTCTGACTCGGCCAGCACTGAAATGCCACCATCTCCAGACCCATTCTTAACAGGCTCTGGCTTAGACTTCTCCAGCTCATAGATGTTCTTCCCGACGTCATCCTTTGAGCTCATGAGACCCTCCATCTCTGCTCTAAGTTGCTTGTTCAGCCTCTCAAACTCTTCTCGTTCCTCAAGCGCTTCTTCAAGGGCTGTAGCCAAAGAAAGAGCCTTGATCTCCTTTTCCCGAGCATCAGCCTCCGCTGGGTCACTTTCTTCGGCATATCGAACCGAGATGTATTTTTCTTCAGCCAGGAGCTGGTCAAACTTCTTCTGTTTCTTCTCTAACTTAGACACAATTTGTCTCTGGTGGTGCAGGTCCACCATTCGATTACGTAACTCTTGGTTCAGTTGAGCCATCCTGGCTTTCAAAAGACTTTTCTCCTCCACGAGAGCCGATTTTCCTGAGATGCTGTTTGAGACCTTATCAGCCAGCTCATCCCGCATGAGACCTCATCAGCCAGATGTCCGCATGACGTCTAGATCGCTCAGAAGCTGCAAGTTCCTCTTAAGGTTGGAGAATTTCCGCTTCTATTTGTGACTCTAGATTCCCCAGTTCATTCATCTCTTTCTGAGTCTCCTCCTTTGACTCCTCTGGAGATTTCTCTAGTTGCTCTGCGAGACCAGCTAGTCCCTTCTTTAGTGTATCTAGGGACAGTGTGGAGCGAGCGAAAACATCTTCAAGTTTGTAGCTGTACTGACCTGGCAGGTCATTTACCACGGCCTGGGTATGGGTCTCAGACACTAGGCTGACGTCTCCCCACTTAACTCTCATCATGTCAGATACAACTGTTATCTGGTCGCTACTAGTAACCACCTCTACTTCACAAGACTTCGACCTGGTAGCTTCCCTCTCGGAGTTGCTAATGGTCACAGCACATACCTCACCTATGCCGCTCGTGTCATTATTAACGCGGACCTCTAGGGGCACTGGCAAGTTAATCCCTACCTGGGACATTCTCTTATTGACCATAGAACACTGTGGAGACTGTATATCCACCTCTGGCATGTGTGGCACACCCTCCAGGACTGACCCTCTTTTTTGCTCTTTCACCAGAGTAGGATTGCTCCACTCTGTGCTCACAATAATTACCAACCCTTCTGCTTTTTTTTATAATTTTTCTTCCAGGGAGCGCTATTCCCCCGACCACATCCTGCAACAGAAAAGGCATGTCATTATCATAACCTTTTTCACAAGATGTCACATTTTCATTTTGCAATTTATCAGCACCATTGTTTCTAATGGTCACTTCATTTAAAGGGCTAGAAACCACTTCTACAGGAGTTTCACCACTACCTGCAGAAGTGTTTCCCCACAGTCCCCATACCAAAAGGAAAACACGGCCCCACTTCACCTCATGTACGAGCACTTTAACATCAAGTTCACAACTTTTGCAAAAATCCACACTGTCAAGTAACTTGACACTTTCACTTTGCATCTTATCTGCACCCTTGTTCTCAATGTGCAGTTCCGTCACATTATCATTTAAAGGGACAGGTACAGGTTCTGCAGGAGTTTTGTCACTCTCTACAGAAGTGTCTCCATTACTCAAAACCTCCAAGCATAAGGGAAAATTACGGCCCACCAATTCCTCATGTATGTATTTGTAACATCAGGTTTACAAGTCTCAGTTTTCACTGGGGACTCCCCCTCAGTGAGAACCACCTGATAGTCCGTATTATCCACATAATTGTCCTGAACATTTAACATTCTATCAGTCTCTCAGGCGGCTATCATCCTACTTCTTACCCGGGCTAGCACGGGATCGCTGATTTTCACCACCCCAAATCTAGCTTTGATTAAAGGCTCTTCGGGCTACCCAGAAACCTTTTCCCCTGCAGGTTCCTGCGAGGGAGTAACCGCAACAGGCTTACCCGCCTGTTCAGACACTGCTTTTTTCCCAATGTCATACACTTCCGAGACAGTTTCTCACCTCGGTGATTTTTCAGTCACCGACCCAGTCGGTTTCCAGTGCGGCCAGCTCACCGTCACTGGGACTGCCACAAAACTATCAATAGGAACAGTCTTACCACCTGTCTTCGTGAATTCGGTAGTCTCGGGAGACGAAGAAATTCCCAGGGCGTCTCTACCAAGTTCACCAGCCTTCTCTTGGTTCCTGGTATCCCGAACACCAGCAGACTCCTTACTGCAACCGTTGCCACCGGAAACAGCATGGCCTGGAGTCCCGACTTTTCCTGTATGGTCACGCCAGCCGAACCCTTTAGGACCCTGTGCACAGTCGCAGGTAATATAGGAACTCCGGAAAACTGCACTGTTCTCCATCTTCTTGTCTTCCCGACGGTTGTCCTAAGCAGTGGCATACATCTGCTTTTCCACTGGAACCAGCATTTCCAGGCTATAACCAAGTTCAGTACCTATGGGGGATTGTGGCCCAGAAGTCCGCCTGACTCTGGCCTAGTGACCGTCGATTCCCAGACCTCGCGGAGTCCCCCAAAGTTCCGGCTAACACCTAGCCCCGTGGCCCCTCAGCCAGCCCGGCTGAGACCACCCTTCCAGAGCCTCCAGCAGGCCTCCGTTGCACCAAGACTCTCTCTCTTGACTGACAGTCTGGGCTGGGGTCTTATCCCAGACTGATTGTGGCACTTGGTGCTGCCTCAGAATTGAGGACTGACAGGGAAGACATGAAAACTCCTGCCATGAATCTCCCCTAGCCGCCATGAGGCCCGTCACTACCTCACAATATATACTCATGGCGAGGTAGAGATGTATGATGTAACCAGCTGTTTTGCTACATGTCACACCAGTTAATGAGTAATCATTTGTAAAGGGATGAAATACTTATTTTCATAACTGTATATATACATTTCAGGGTGTTGGCAAGAGATACAAAAGTAATGTAATCATTGTACCTGGGCATTTTTTGTCACGGAACTCTCCGAATTCCTTCTCTTCAAATCCGACTATTTTTTAAAATATGGCCATCCTAGGGTGATTGCCCTTAAACTTCTGCTTGAGCTTGGGATGGATCTGACTCGCAATGGCCTGCCTTTCAGAGTGGACCCGGATCCAGTTATAGCGCTGCAGAATAAAGATGCAAGCATATAATCCCCATTTTTTTTCTACAAGTATTGTAAATAATGTCCTCAGCAAAACATCAAAAAGTATTTTGTCTTTGAAGGGGAAATATAAGATTTAATGTTACCGTTATAATATGGGATTGTATTGCGTTTGTATGTGTCTGGGGTCTGAGCAATCGGATATTGGCCAGCTGAGCAGAGATATACATGTCTAGTGAAGTGACGGTACGGTATGGGGTGTACAGCTGGTTCGCCTCCCCGTGGTGCACCCTGGATAATTCTAAATGAACCAGCAAATACTGGCGGTAAGACAAAGAAAGCTTTTCCTGAGTCCTGACCAATAGAACACAAACTCTAATCTATAGACTTTGATTGTGTGTGGGGGGGGGGGGGTGTATATAGTGTGCGGCAGGAAAATGGATATGCAATGTGCATGTGAGAGATATTTCTATGATGTCCATACATACATGCTACAGACATAGTGCTGTGATGTCACAACAATACTTAGTGCACCAATCAGTATCTACTTAGACCTGATAAAAAGTCAAGTTATATGTATCGCGAAAAAAACATTCGGACCATAAGTGCCGATTTTCATAATCACAAATATTTTATAACACTCTATCTGCATATAAAGCGAATGGTCTGACATGCATGTGAAATGTAATCAAATACACTGGTGTAATTTGAAATTACTTACAGTGATCAGGAGTTCTTCCTCAGTGTCAAAAATTCTGGCTTTTCCAATCGCCTCAAACTTCGGGTAGTTCAAAAACATTTGCTAGGTCATGCCCCTTTTTGAGCATGCATATTACATTGCGATTTTATTAATGAAAAAAAAATGTGAACGAAGATAGCAAATTCACGAATATATGACGAATATTCTGCCATATATTCGCGAAATATCGCAAAATCGAATATTGCCCCTGCCGCTAAACACTACTTACATTCAGCTGTTCAGGAGTAACACCAGTGCTGAAAATAGACCATGGATTTACATAGTTTCATCCACTGAGTAATGGAGCTGGTTACTACAGCGCTGCTCCCATTGAAGTGAATGCTGCAGCAACCACATAGTTCCAGCACATATTTCTGGTGCCAGACCCACTCCTGAACAGTTGGGGTGTCGGACTATTCTGGGGATATTTTATGAATGGTTAAAGAACTCCTTTAATAGCTATAGTCCTATGGTCATTGACTTGGCCCTGTTGCATCACGTCTGTGTTGTTACATCTCATTCCAGTGGTAGTACGGTGGACATCATTTTTATTATTTTTATTATTCTTGCTCTGTTCAGTTTTGTTCTTTTCCAACTTGGAAAATTAAACAGGATGTGATGGAGTAAATCGTCACTAGATCTGCTGGAGAAGCCTGAGGGCCAGCCTCCTTCCTATGGACTATTGACCCAGAACTATGGAGACACCCTCAGATCTTTTGGGTTTACAAGGAACTATGAACCCTGATTTATGTGTGGAATTTATATGCCACATATTTCCTATTGCCCATTAAAGGTGCAGGGTGTGAATTCAGCAACACAAAAAGGGTTAACTCTGCACTGATACTCCCACTGATTGTGTTAGTGATGGGATTAAGATAGCTGACTCTAGGAGCAGCCGCCTCCTAGATGAGTAGATCACCCTATGATACACTCAGGAGATAATCCCATCACATGTGTCTCCTCTCTCCCTATTCATTCATTATGGAGGTGGGGGGTGGAGATGTCTGCATGTTGTTGATGGTTGATTGATTTATATTGTTAGATTTCTTAAACTGTATATATATTGAGTTGGTCTTCAATAAAGGGAGTTCCTGTTTTCCCCTCAACATATAGTGTCATCTCATGTGTGGGGGAACAGCTATATTTACTCTGGAGATTGCTATCGGTATTATACTCCCCTGGGATTACAACATGGTTCTACCCACTGGGAGTTGGATCCTGGTCTTGGGCACAGGGTGGGTGGAAGACGGCAAGACCTTAAAGGGGTTGTCCGGGACCACATTTAAAAAAAAACACGTTTACTCACAATGTACATCTAAATAAAGGTGCCTCCATATATTTTCAGCTAGTTTCGCCACTTCTATGTGGCTCCAACGGTTCCTCACTCATTGTTTATATAACTGTTTATCTTTCCCTGACTTCCAGCTGCACTGCCTTGTGGGTCCTGAGGCAGCGCAGCATCAGGTGGTTACAGCTGTCTCTCTGCTCCACTGTAACTCCGCCCCCTCATCAATATTCACCTCCATTTATTCTAAAGTTCACCAGACTGGAGGGACAGGGCTTAGCGGGATGTCAAGGGGCGGGACTTAGTGGGTTGTCAAGGGGCGGGGCTTAGCGGGATGTCGGCCAGCCGCTGTACCTCCGCCCCTCATCAATATTCACCGTCACCAGGCTCCCTGGGCAGCGGAAGAGGAAACTTTGCTTGCCTGCAAGGGACCCGGTACGTCACTGAGGAGAAGAAACCAATAACTTCCAGCCATGAATTTCAAAGATGAAAACGGGGCTGCAGAAATCTGTGCCAAAGGTACTACCTGCTTGTATGTAATGTGTATGCCACACTTGTACTATTAGAGCAATGTCCCCAATCCCAGACAACCCCTTTAACCAAGCTGCGGCGGTTCGTGGGGTCGGCAGTGTCAAGTGGAGTGCTTGGAGCCCTCAGGAAGCACTAGGAGCATCCATCAACGGAGGTACCCAGTCAGGGTGCAAGGAGATCCGTTACACAGGACATCACCAAAAATTCCTAAAAAATATGTTTAACATAAAGACTTGATTTAAACAATAGTTCAGGGACACATTCCCTTTAATCCCTTTATGACCAGGCTGACCAAGTCTGTTTGTCACTTAAAGGGATTCTGTCACCTCCCCTAAGGCAAAAAACGATTTAAAACCAGCCATGCAGCACAGCTTACCTGGATTAGGCTGTGCTGTTCAATCTTGAAATCCGTCCAGCAGTTAGTTCAAAAAACGAGTTTGATCAATGAGGAAATGCGTCCTGAAGGTGCCCAGAGGGGCGTTTTTTTCTTCAGAGAGAGCCCAGTCCCGCCCCTTTTTCAGTGCCCAGCCCGCCTTCCTTTTACTTCCTAACTGCCGCCTCCAGCCTGCCACAGCCTCCCCTTCCTCTCCTCCCCCTCCCTCTTGCCGAACGAAGTCTCGCACAGGCGCAGTACCCACTGAGGGCTGCGCCTGTGCGATCATCAGGAGACTGAGGGCGGCAGCTTCATCTTCGTCACTGGGCATGCGCCGAGCCCAGTGACGTCCGATGCTCGCTCTTCCCTGCTGAGGGGAAGAGCGAGCATCGGACGTCACTGGGCTCGGCGCATGCCCAGTGACGAAGATGAAGCTGCCGCCCTCAGTCTCCTGATGATCGCACAGGCGCAGCCCTCAGTGGGTACTGCGCCTGTGCGAGACTTCGTTCGGCAAGAGGGAGGGGGAGGAGAGGAAGGGGAGGCTGTGGCAGGCTGGAGGCGGCAGTTAGGAAGTAAAAGGAAGGCGGGCTGGGCACTGAAAAAGGGGCGGGACTGGGCTCTCTCTGAAGAAAAAAACGCCCCTCTGGGCACCTTCAGGACGCATTTCCTCATTGATCAAACTCGTTTTTTGAACTAACTGCTGGACGGATTTCAAGATTGAACAGCACAGCCTAATCCAGGTAAGCTGTGCTGCATGGCTGGTTTTAAATCGTTTTTTGCCTTAGGGGAGGTGACAGAATCCCTTTAATGAAAAAGTATTTTAATACATTTTGTATCTTTTCACATTTCAAGGCCGACAACTTATTTTTCCATTGAGGTAGCCATATGAGGATTTAATTTTTGAGGGACAAGTTGCAATTTATCGTTTAGCTTTTATTAAATTTTTTGGAAGCGAGAACATAAAAAAATCTAAGAAATTCTCCAGTCGTTCTTTGTAGGTTTTTCTTTCTCTATTCACTGTGCCGTAAAACTAAAGTTAACTGCACTCTATGGATCGGTCTGAATTCAGGGATACCAAATATGCATATTGTTTATATTTTAGAACGTTTGCACCATAAAAGCATATTTTATGGGAAAAAGTAATTTTTGTGTCATTGCATTCCAAAAGCCATAACTTCTTTATTTTTCTATCAAAGTACCTGTACAAGACCTTGTTTTTGCGAGATGTGTTGTCTTTTTTATTGGTACCATTTTGAGATACATATAATTTATAAACTTTTTTTTTCTGGATGGGGAATGGAACTAATCCAGTTTACTTTAATCTTTTTTCATATATATATATATTTTTTTTACAGGATTCACCATTCAAAATATCTGTATTCTATTGGTTTGCACTATTGCACCTGTTCCAAATATGAATATTTTTTTGTGATAAACAATTTAAAATATATATTTTTTGCAATAAAAAAGGTACATTTTAATTATTTATTTGTTAAGGTGGGAGGTACTTTTTTTAAATTAAATTTTATTGAAACTTTCTGAGGCCCCTGTCTGCCATACTACAGCATCGATACCTATTAACAGGGCGCCAGTTGCCAGATAATCTCTGTCAAACCTCTTAGACCCCTTTCACACGGGCGAGAATTCCGCGCAGGTGCAATGCGTGAGGTGAACGCATTGCACCTGCACTGAATCCGGACCCATTCACTTCAATGGGGCTATGCAGATGACCAGTGATTTCCGCGCATCACTTGTGCGTTGCGTGAAAATCGCAGCATGTTCTATATTCAGCGTTTTTCACGCAACGCAGGCCCCTTAGAAATTAATGTGGCTGCCTGAAAATCGCATAGTATCCGCAAGCAAGTGCAGATGCTATGCAATTTTCACGCATGGTTGCTAGGAGATGATGTTAGTAAATTGACTAAAGTCAATTTACTGTATAATTTTCCCTTATAACATTGTTATAAAGGAAAATAGTAGCATTCTTAATACAGAATGCTTAGTAAAATGTTGCTTGAGGGGTTAAAAAATAAAAACAATGAACTCACCTCATCCACTTGATCATGCAGCCGGCATCGTCTTCTTTCTTCTTCTTTGAGGACCTGCAAAATGACCTTTGATGATGTAATCGCGCTCACCACGTGGTGATGTCAGAGCAGGTCCTGCTAAATGAAGATGGATGCCGGCTGTACGCTCAAGTGGATGAGGTGAGTTAATTGTTTTAATTTTTTAACCCCTCAAGTAACATTTTACTAAGCATCCTGTATTAAGAATGCTATTATTTTCCCTTATAATCATGTTATAAAGGAAAAATAATAACATCTACACAACATCAAAACCAAACACAAACTTCATTGAAGAAGTTCGGGTCTGGTACCACATTCAGTTTTTTATCATGCGCGTGCAAAGCGCATTGCACCTGCGCGATAAAAACTGAACAACGTAACGCAATCGCAGTCAAAACTGACTGAAATTGTGTGCGAGCTCGCACGGGTTTCCCGCAATGCACCCTCGGAGAAAAACCAGGACGCCCCCAGGACGCCCGTCTGAAAGAGGCCTTAGAAGCCACCATCTCTATTGACCATGACATCTAACAAATTAAACTAGTTCTGATCCGGGCAGTTGCAACAGAAGGGCGGTTATGTAATACTGCCATGCCCTTACTGTAATCTTGTGGGGACATTAAGCAGTGCCCACAAGGTCATTGTCACGTACCGGCAGGACAGGTAGTGGATCCTCTTTGAATATAAGAGTCCCGGCACGCGCGCGCCCTAGAGAGCGAGGACGCACACGCCGAGACGCTGGAGTGCTGCCTGGGGGCATACGCTGTGAGCGCTCCGAGGCCAGTAGGGGACCCGGAGCGCTCAGCGTAACAGTACCCCCCCTCCCTTTTTGGTACCGAAGAACTTGCGGATGAGCCCTCCCAGTCGACCAAAAAAAATATTTTTCCCCGGGAGATCTTGGTCGCCAAGATCTCCTTGACAGAGAATATATCGGAGGTACCGGCGACAGGGGTGGGAGAAACAAGCTTGGGAGAAAAACGGTTAAAGACAGCAGGTTTAAGAAGGGAGACATGGAAGGAGTTATGCATTCGGAGGGAGGGAGGAAGATGGAGCTGATAAGAAACTTGATTGATACGACTCTTGATTTTATAGGGTCCCAAGAAACGAGGGCCCAACTTGTAACTTGGGACCCTAAATTGGATGTACCTAGAGGAGAGCCACACCTTGTCACCCGGGCGAAATTCCGGAGGAGATCTGCGTCTCTTGTCAGCTTGAACCTTCATACGGGCGGAAGCCTTGAGGAGAGCAGCGTGGGTTTCTCGCCAGATGGAGGAAAAATCCTGTACAAGACTGTCAACGGCAGGTACAGAAGAAGGAGTGGGAGACTGCGGCAGAGGTGGAAGAGGATGACGGCCAAAAACTACAAAGAAAGGAGACTTGTAAGAGGCAGAGGATTGTTTGTAGTTGTAGGAGAACTCCGTCCAGGGAAGTAGATCAGCCCAGTCGTCATGGCGTGAGGATACAAAGTGACGCAGATAGTCACCCAAAATTTGGTTCACCCGTTCTACTTGGCCGTTAGACTGAGGATGGTACGAAGAAGAAAAGTCCAATTTGATCCCGAGCTGAGCACATAGAGCCCTCCAGAATTTGGAGACGAATTGTACCCCACGATCCGAGACAATATGTTTGGGAAGGCCATGGAGACAGAAGATGGGTTGGAAAATTTTTTGGCCAACATGGGTGCAGAGGGTAGACCGGGCAGGGGTACAAAGTGAGCCATCTTGGAGAAGCGATCCACCACGACCCAAATAACGGACTTGCCATGGGAGGAGGGAAGATCTGTAATAAAGTCCATGGCGATGTGAGACCAGGGAACTTCAGGAACAGGTAGAGGCAAGAGGAGACCCGCTGGTTTCTGGCGAGGCGATTTATCCCGGGCGCAAATCATACAGGCCTGGACGAAGTCCGAGACATCTTTCTCCAGAGAAGACCACCAGTACCTTTGGGAGATTAGTTGGAGAGACTTTAGCACCCCTGGATGACCGGCAAAAGGGGAGGCGTGGCCCCACTTGAGAATTCGCAGCCGCTGACGTGGAGGTACGTAGGATTTGCCAGGAGGAAGAAGGTGCAGGTCCACGGGAGCGACTGTAATAAGGCGTTCTGGAGGGATAATATATCGAGGTGTTAACTCGTCGCCCACCACATCAGAGGAGCGAGACAGAGCATCTGCCCTAATGTTTTTACAAGCCGGACGGAAATGGATCTCAAAATTAAAGCGGGCGAAGAACAGAGACCAACGAGCCTGACGGGGATTTAATCTCTGAGCAGACTGGAGATAAGCCAGGTTCTTGTGGTCCGTGAAGATGTACACAGGATGTGTGGCGCCCTCGAGTAAATGTCTCCATTCCTCCAGTGCCAATTTAATAGCCAGCAGTTCCCTGTCCCCAATGGAGTAATTTCTCTCTGCGGAAGAGAATGTTTTTGAAAATAAGCCACAAGTTGAAGTCTTGCCCCGGGAAGACTTCTGAGTGAGGACAGCTCCGGCTCCCACCGAGGAGGCATCCACTTCAAGAGAGAAAGGCTTGGTGGAATCTGGTCTAGAGAGAACGGGTGCAGAGGCAAAGGCGGATTTCAGGGACTGGAAGGCTTCCTCGGCTTGGGAAGGCAAGGATTTGGGGTTAGCTCCTTTTCTTGTGAGGGCCACGATAGGAGCTACCAGAGTGGAATAGTGAGGGATGAATTGCCTGTAGTAATTCGCAAAGCCCAGAAATCTTTGTATGGCTCGGAGACCAGAGGGGCGTGGCCAATCCAGAACCGCCGAGAGCTTGGCTGGGTCCATTTGAAGTCCTTGGGCTGAGATAATGTATCCCAGGAAAGCCAGGGAGGTCCGTTCAAAAAGACATTTTTCAAGTTTAGCGTACAGGCGATTTCTCCTAAGACGAGTAAGAACTTGTTGCACATGGACCCGGTGTTGATCCAAATTGGAGGAAAAGATGAGGATATCATCCAGGTATACGACCACGCAGGTGTAAAGTAAGTCCCTGAAAATATCATTGACGAATTCCTGGAAGACAGCAGGTGCGTTGCAGAGGCCGAAGGGCATCACCAAATACTCAAAGTGGCCGTCCCTTGTGTTAAAAGCGGACTTCCATTTGTCTCCCTCACGGATACGGATCAGATTATAGGCCCCTCGAAGGTCCAATTTAGTGAAGATCTTAGCCCCTCGGAGATGATCAAATAGCTCAGAGATTAGAGGCAGAGGGTAACGGTTCTTGATGGTAATTTTATTAAGACCTCTGTAGTCAATGCAGGGGCGGAGGGAGCCGTCTTTTTTTGTCACGAAGAAAAAACCGGCCCCAGCAGGAGAAGAAGATTTTCTTATGAATCCTCTCTGTAGGTTCTCACGTATATAGTCGGACATGGCAAGAGTCTCAGGAGGTGAGAAATGATAAATTCTGCCCCGAGGTGGAGTAGAACCGGGTATCAGGTCGATCGGGCAATCATAGGATCGGTGAGGAGGAAGGACCTCAGCTTGTTTCTTGCAGAAGACATCCGCAAAGGAATAGTATGGCTTGGGCAGCCCAGAAGGCGGAGAAACTTGCGGGTTCTGTTTGACCAGAGCAGGCTTGAGACAGCGGTCCGAACAGGAGGAACCCCAACGCAGGATCTCACCGGTGGACCAATTCAGGACAGGACTATGACGTTGAAGCCACGGCAGACCCAGGAGAAGTTCGGAGGAGCAGAAGGGAAGGACAAAGAACTCTAAAGTCTCGGTATGAAATAATCCGATGTCCATCTGCAGAGGCTGGGTACGGAACTGCATGGTGGCAGAGAGTCACTCATCGTTAACAGTAGAGATGAAAAACGGCTTGGGTAGACGGATTACTGGAATACGGTACTTGTCAACCAAGGAGGCGTGAATGAATTTGCCAGCTGAACCGGAATCCAAGAAGGCGGCTGCGGAGAAAGAGGACTTGGAAGAGATGAATAACTGCACGGGTATGATGAGACGTGGAGAGGAAGAATCCACACCTAGCAACGCCTCTCCCACGTTTACTAGGTGCGAGCGTTTCCCAAACGCGGTGGACGGAGAGGACAATCTCTAAGGAAGTGCTCGGTACTGGCACAGTACAGACACCGGTTCTCGTTTCTGCGGCGGGTTCGTTCTTGCGGAGTCAGGCGTGACCGATCCACCTGCACGGCTTCCACGGCGGAAAACCCAGTAGCGGGTTGAGGTGGACGCAGAAAAACGGGAGCCAGACGAGGAAAGCGTCTAGGACGAGCTTTTTCCTTTTCAAGGAGGAGTTCCTCTTGTCTTTCGGCGAAACGTTTGTCTATCCTAGTGGCCAGCAAGATGAGGTCACTAAGAGTGGAAGGAAGCTCACGTGCAGCCAGAACGTCCTTTACTTCACTGTTAAGTCCCTTCTTGAAGGTGGCGCAAAGGGCTTCATTGTTCCAGTTCAGCTCAGAGGCCAGGGTGCGGAACTGAATGGCATAGTCATACACGGAAGAACCTCCTTGGGTCAAATTTAGTGAGGCAGTCTCTGCGGAGGTAACCCGGGCAGGCTCCTCAAAAACATTCCGGAACTCTAGGCAGAAGCTCTGGACGGAAGTGGTGGCAGGATCTGCGCGGTCCCATAGTGGTGTAGCCCAGGCCAGGGCCTTCCCGGACAGTAAACTGAGAATAAAGGCTACCTTGGCTCGCTCAGAAGGAAACTGGTCGGACAGTAGCTCGAGGTGGAGAGAGCACTGTGACAAGAACCTCCGTCATATTTGTCTGGTAGGGACAAACGGATTCTGGAACCGGTGGCAACTGCAGGTGGAGGTGATGCAGCAGGAGCAGACGGAGGAGCTGGCTGTTGCTGAGAAGGCAGGAGATGCTGCAACATAGCGGTCAACTGGGCCAGCTGTTGACCCTGCTGGGCCACAATGGTGGTGAGGTCGCTAGGCTTGGCAGGGGAACATCAGCGGGATCCATGGCCGGATCTTACTGTCACGTACCGGCAGGACAGGTAGTGGATCCTCTGGACCAGAGAGGCGATGGCGCGGGTTGTACTAAAGGACCGGTTCTAAGCAGTTACTGGTCTTCACCAGAGCCCGCCGCAAAGCGGGATGGATTTGCTGCGGCGGTAACTACCAGGTCGTGTCCCCTAGTAACAACTCGACCTCTCTGGCAGCTGATAAGGCGTGGTACACAGGGAGAAGGCAAGAGCGTAGTCGGACGTAGCAGAGGTCAGGGCAGGCGGCAAAGGTTCAAAGGCGAGTAGACGGTAGCAACAGGTTCGGCAACAGGCAAGGCAAACTAACACAGTAGGGAACGCTTTCTCTGAGGCACAAGGCACAAAGATCCGGCAGAAAGCTGTGGGAGGAGAAGGTATATATGGGCAGTGCACAGGTGCAGCCTAATTAAGTCAGCACTGCCTCTCACAAACCTTAACCCTTAATAACCCCTTTGGACCAGGCACCAATCACTGGTGCACTGGCCCTTTGAATCTAAGAGTCCCGGCGCGCGCGCGCGCGCGCGCCCTAGAGAGCGAGGACGCACACGCCGAGACGCTAGAGTGCTGCCTGGGGGGATACGCTGTGAGCGCTCCGAGGCCAGCAGGGGACCCGGAGCGCTCAGCGTAACAGTCATCATGAGAGATATATCAATCATGGTGCAGGAACTAGCACCAGTTCATCACAGATACGCTTTATATGTCATGGCTTGTTAAGGGGTTACTAAAGTATTGGGATTCAATAGTTTTCAAACAAAAGAAAAATAATTACAAAGTATCAAAACTAATATTAAATGCTTTTTCCAGGACCCAGCACATCCTGCAAACCCATCTTAAGTACACATAAGTCGCCTGTAGAAACAAGCTTATAATATGCTTACTGTTCTGAAGTTGCAGGGATCGGCCAATTTGGGAACCCAGTCACATGACGTACCTCTTCTGAAAATCCTGCTTCTGACAACATCACATCCCTTACTAGTCTTCTAGACTGGGCTATTAATGGGACGTCACTTCCATTGTGGATGGGGCCAGAACTATTCTTTTCCCTTGTGCGGATGATGTAGATTCATGAGTTTGCGCATGCACCAGGAATAGCTACACTTCTGGTTGCATCCACAGCAGAAGTGAAATTCCATCTGTAGACCAGGGCGGAAACTTGGCAAAGGGCGGACATCAGCCGAAGCAGGATTTTTAGCAGAAGAGCATCAGATGATCAAGTCCCTGAGTGGCGCAACTTCCTTTTCACACAACTTTTTGACTGTAAGTAGAATACATACTTCCTTGTATAGATGAGTTATATTTAATTTAGGTGGGTTTGCAGGACCTGCTGGATCCCAGAAAAACTGATACCGTATAGCAGTGATTAGTGTTGAGCGTATCGAACTCCACAAAGTGGAATTTCATCTGAACTTCAGTGAAAATTCAATTCACCGCAAAGCCGAGTTTCATAGTTCTTCATGGTAACAAATTGATTTCCCCTAAATGGCGATAAAAAATAAAAAAATCATACTTACCTCATCCGTTTGAGGGAAAGGAGCTGACCGCCGCCATCTTGAGTAAAGATCGCGCGCAAAATCCTGTGACTGGTGATGTATGACATCACTACGACGCATCATGGGCCGCAGGAGATTTTGCGCTGGATTTACAGATGGCAGCCACCGGCTCTTCACGATCAAATGGATGAGTGTAAGTATAATTCTATTTATTTTACACTGTAAGGCCTCATGCACACTACCGTTTTTTTTAAGGTCTGCAAAACGGGGTCCATAGGTCCGTGATCCGTGACCGTTTTTTCGTCCGTGGGTCTTCCTTGATTTTTGGAGGATCCACGGACATGAAAAATGAAAACAAAATCTAAGACAAGTTTGCCATTGAAATGATAGGAAAAAACAGACACGGATCACGGACACGGATCACGGACGCGGATGACAATCTTGTGTGCATCCGTGATTTTTCACGGACCCATTGACTTGAATAAGTCCGTGAACCGTTGGCCGTGAAAAAAATAGGACAGGTCATATTTTTTTCACGGCCAGGAAACACGGATCACGGATGCGGCTGCCAAACGTTGCATTTTCCGATTTTTCCACGGACCCATTGAAAGTCAATGGGTCCGCGAAAAAAAACGGAGAACGGCACAACGGCCACGGATGCACACAACGGTCGTGTGCATGAGGCCTAATATTCAGTAAGATGCCGCGATCAGCTATAACCATTGCATCTAAGAGGTTCAATGACGGGGGGCGGCGCAATCACCACTCCCTGCACCTACTACTTACAAAGAAATGCGCTTCGTGATGAAGTAATTTGTCGCAAACCAAGTTTTTGTAAAGTTCAGCAAAGAAGCCGAATAGCATTTTTCAATACTTCGCTCATCACTAGCATTGATCTCCAACAGGTGTCTCTCCAGCTGTTGCAAAACTACAACTGTCAGTTTGCACTGGCTGCTGCAAGCTTTTAATGAATGCTGGGAGTTGTAGTCTGCTGTACAGTAAACTGCAGATATCGCACTAGAATAGAGCAAAATATAGTGAAAATCTTCCAAACCTGTTGAATCCACAGGACGGGAACAATAATATTTGTGTTGGAGAGAGCTGCCCCAAGGGTCCTCAGAAACTCAACTGCTGCTCTCACTCAGAACATTCTGCTCCCCTCATTGACTCCCTACGGGTTACAATTCTTTGCTTTTCTCTTAAGGTCTAAGTGTTTATTACATCTTTCTCGCTGGTACAACAGCATGCAAAGCACCTGCTGCGAGGAATGATATCCGAAGCTTCAGGAAATAAAATAACTCCCTTAATCCATGTTACCTCGCTTCATCCTTGCATACATAATAGGAAAAATAGAGCACAAAAAATGTGTTTAGCCGAGGCATATTAATACTTTTGCAATTAAATGTTGCATCGTTTCTCATGCCTTCCAGACTTTTTTACATTATAGGAGAGAACGAATCCTTTCTGCAATTTAGAAAAGCATTACCCAATTTATACATAGGCCTTTTAGCTATCACTGGATACAGCAAAACAAAAAGCAAAAACATTATCCCTGCACGTATTGTTCAATTTGATAACTACCGTAATTCAATTTTAGGAATGGAATTATTAATATAGATTTCTAGGAAGATTATTTTCACCAACGACATATGATCTGGTCACTGAGGAATGTATAAAAGGTGACAGTATTATTTCAAGAGCTATTTTTTTCTCTCCATTTTTGTACTTCTCGTACCTCAGGGTCATGATGACATCCTGCCATTAAATTTTTCTTTACTGTGGTTCTCATGGAAATCTAATTATCTTGTGTTACAAAAAAAAAAAGGACTCTATCCTTCCTAGATGCAAATGACAAGGACGCACAAGGCAAATGACAAGGACACACAAGGCAAAGATAAGTACCGTACATCTGCTGTCTTGTACTGGCCTCCAGTGAGAAGACTATTTCTATTATAGGCTAAGCCTTTTCAGTCTACCACCTTCATCAACTCAAAAACAGCGAGGAGCTTTATTAAAATATCTCATATGGCAATTGTAACAGTGCCTTTAGTATATCCTGCTTGCCTATGAATGTAATCATATTAACTGGTAGAAAATACTTCCTATTTTAAAGGGGGTTTAGAGGAGTACACTATTTATGGCCCATCCTCAGAATAGGTCACCAATATCAACTTGGTGGAGATCTAACTCCCAGCACCCCCTCCCCGATCAGTTCTGAGGCCACTTCACAGTATACCAAGCATAGTTCCACACATTGTATGGTGGCTATACTTGGTATTGAGCCTAGGCCGTTCTCTTGAATGGGACTCAGGTCTACATAGGCCATGTGACCAATGAAGATGGCATCACTGACCTATAAAGAGGCTGTGGAGCACCACAACCTCTTCAAACAGCTGATCACTGGGGGTGCCAGAGTTGGACCCCCATTTATTAGATATTGATAACCTATCCTGAGGATAGATTGTCAATATTTTGCTCAGATGTTGGGTTCAATTATGGGAGTTGGGAATTATGGGAGTTTATATGGGGTGATCAGGGGTTTATAAGGGGTTAATAAGTGACGGGGGGGGGTGTAGTGTAGTGTAGTGTTTGGTGGGACTGTACTGACCTACCTGAGTCCTCTGGTGGTCGATCCTAACAAAAGGGACCACCAGAGGACCAGGTAGGAGGTATATTAGACGCTGTTATGAAAACAGCGTCTAATATACCTGTTAGGGGTTAAAAAATTCGGATCTCCAGCCTGCCAGCGAACGATCGCCGCTGGCAGGCTGGAGATCCACTCGCTTACCTTCTGTTCCTGTGAGCACGCGCGCCTGTGCGCGCGCGTTCACAGGAAATCTCGCGTCTCGCGAGAAGACGCGTATATGCGTCCAGGAGGAATAAAGCAACCACCTCCCGGACGCATATACGCGTATGGCGGTCGGGAGGTGGTTAAACGGCTAGGGCAGCGCTAAAGCCAGCCTATCAGAGCCAGTAATGTCACCGAACACATTGCTAGGCGGAAGCCTCCGCCCGGCAGTGTGTTATTGTAAATAAAAAAGTATTTGCCTTGCGTGATCTTGCACAGGGCAAGGGAGAGCAACAGAGCATAAAATTCTCCAATTCTAACATCAGAGGGCTGCCTGGGTGAAAATATGGGTAAGTCCGGGTTCAGCTCTGAACCCGGACAACCCCTTTAATTGCAAAAATAAGTAAGTAAGTCTATTCGCCCTTTTGCGGTGACATTACATTGTGATACAGCCAGTTTTGGGGTGTATTAATTGCAAATATAAGTATGTCCATATACCCTTGCTACAGTGGTGAAATTGCATGCTGATAGTATTGCTTTTACCCTTGCAGTTTCTTTGAGTTTACACTATGTCGGACCGACATGTGACAGGCCCTTCAAAGGGAACGGGGAGTGGCCAAAATGTTTCTGGAGCAGGCAGAAGTAGCAATAGAAGAAGGGGGCGGGATGGCAGCAGTAGTTTCAGCAACAGGCCTAAGCTCCCAGTGTCATCTAGCGGTCGTGTCTTGACCAGCAACCCATTGGTTCTTGAATGGTTGACTTCTGGATAGTCGGTCTTCTAATTCGTTGGAAGTGACATCAGACACCCCTAGCCAGGAGTCGGTGTGTTCCATAGGACACGACCCTTTCTTGGCATAGCCCAGGAACAAGCTCTGATCCCCCACCTGTCCTCAACCTGCCTCTGTCATTTTCTGTTCCCTCAGCTCGAGAAGTATTGCATGCCATCAGCTCGGCTCCGCTTTTTAGCGAGGACAAGATTCTAGACAGTCAGCTGTTTCCTCAGGTAGGCGGGCAAGTAGTGATGATGAGAGTCATGCGGGAGCTAGTGTTGGAAGTGGTCAGGCACGTGGCCCGCGACTGGTGAGGGTGACATCAGTGACTGGCAGACAGTAGTGGAAGATGATGTGGCCAATCACACGTGGGAAACGGGTGAACAGGGGTCTTCATCATCATCATCAGGAGAAGGGGGTGGCAACTTGCATGTGTGGTAGCGTGGCCGTGAGTCAGTAGGGTAGCAGCAGTGGAAGTTTGGGAGCCAAACGAGCCTGGGGTAGACCGCCCACTATGCAGGGGCTTGCCTGTCCGGAAAGAAGTAGCGGTGCTGGGGTTCACTGAGGTGGTGGGGGGAAGATACCATACACGGCAGTGTGGCAATTTTTCATAAAGCCGCCAGAGCACGTCAGCATGGCCATTTACAGAATCTGTGGTCAAAAGATTAAGCGTGGCTAAGGTGCCAATGTTGGCACCACGGCCCTGCGTCAACTGAAATAGTGTCACCATAAATTAGCCTGGAAAAGCCGTGGTTCTAATGTAGTGGTACAGCCTGAGGCAGCAACAGCTGCGTCACCCAGTGGCCCGCACTTCTTTTCCGCAAGTCAAGGCTCCAACATCTTAGCCAAAGGGAGCTGTCTTTCCTTCCCATTATCTACTGGTCCTGATGCTCCTGCTCCTCCTCCTCCTACTCCCCATCAGTCATTTCATCAGCAATCGATTACAGAAAATAGACAACAGTATACGTGCACGCATACAATGGCCCAGAAGCTGAACGTGCTCCTGGCCAAGTTGCTGGTACTGCAGTCCCTCCCTTTCCAAGTGGTGGACTCTGCACCTTTCAGAGAACTGATGGCTTGTGCCGAGCCAAGGTAGAGAGTCCCAAGCCATCATTACTTCTCCAAAAAGCAGTATTAGCCCTGCACACGTATGTCGAACAGAAGGTGGGCCAGTCCTTGAGCCTGTCAGTGTCTGCTAAAGTTCACGGCAACGCCGACGTGTGGAGCTGTAACTACAGTCAAGGACAATATATGTCCTTTATGGTCCACTGGGTAAATGTGGTTCCTGCCCAGCCACACCAGCAACTTGGCCAGATGACGCCGCTTCCATCTCAACAGCGACAATGTCTGCCTCTGCCTCCACAGCCTCCACTGTGTCCTCAGCCTTCACTACAGGGTCAATTAGCAGTGCTCCTCCAACATACAACATGTGCAGGGCACAGCGGTGTCACATTGTTCTGTTCCTATATTGCCTGGGCGAACAAAGTCACACAGGGGAGGAACTTCTCCGTGTCCTCCATCAAGAAATCGAATCCTGGCTGTCTCTTTGCCAACTTAAAATCTGAATCATGGTCACCGATAGAGATGAGAGATTTTCAAAAAAATTCGATTCGGCTGGTTCGCCTAATTTTTCGAAAAAATTTGGTTTGATCCGAATTTATTTGCGGCGAATCACATAAAAAAACGGCTGCAGAGAGCCTTTATAGTGGTGTATAACACTGTGCCTTGCAGTAACACACATAGTAGTGAAACAATACTGTTAGTCAGTATGACATGCAGATGACAGATGTCTCTCTTAGAATCACTGCACACTTTACTTATTTATGCAGTTATGGGGCCAAAACTGACCAAATAACATAAATGTGAACTTACAGGTCATTGTTAGCGTCAAGAAGTAGCGCACTCCTTTTACACCGGTGGCAGCTAATTCCACATATATATCTAATGAACATGTTCTATTAAACACTTATACAAGTAGAGCCCCCACGACAGAGTGGAGAGGGTTTCAGCAGTAAGTTTGTGTTGACGTCACTGATTATTTTGCCCTTCCTCTGATCCATCAGAACTATAACCCCCAAAAAAACTAATCCTGTCTGTGGCGCATCCGCCTTCACTCGGTCCGCATTTGGTCAGTAATCCATCAGTATTGCTAGCATCAGAATAGTAGCTGAGGCAGGTAGCCAGAAGAAACCGGTCTCTTTTGTCAAAGTGTTGGTGTGGCGCCATGGATGATCTAGTCTGATGCATCAGGCATTGGAGGGTGGAAATCTTGGCTGATCCACACCTGATTCATCTTGACAAAGGTCAGTCTCTCCACATATTGGGTGGACAGGCGAGTTCTTCTTGGGGTAACTATGGCCCCCGCCGCACTAAACATCCGCTCTGATGCCACATTACTGGTCGGGCAGGGCAGCTTTTTCAGAGCAAACTCGGCCAGTTTCGTCCATAAATCCAGTTTGGCTGCCCAGTAGTCCAGTGGATCTTCAATGTGGGGTGGCAGGGTGCTGTCCAAGTATGCCACCACCTGTTGGTTCAGGTCCTGCTCCAGGTCTAGCTGCTGCTGGTGAGTAGTTTCTTCACTAGGCGGGTGAAGAAAGCTGCTCATCAGCGACTCTAGACTCAAGTTGCTGCTAATAGAGCTGGTACTGCTCCTATCCTTCCACCCTTCGAGGGCAGCCATGGCAGAGGAACGTGAGCACAGAGGCACCCCCCATTCCGGTCAGACCTGCGAGAGGATGGACGATGGTGTACATAGGCAGCTGCCAACTGGCTATATTGGATGTCTCTATAGTAGTTCTGTTTGTCCTCGCTCTCAGCGGGTATAAAAAAGGCCCCCATTTTGGACCGGTAGCGAGGGTCCAACAAGGGGGAGAGACAGAAGTCATCCCTCTGCCGAATGGTGACAATTCGGCTGTCACTGCACAGGCAATTTAGCATGCATCAGGCTATTTGTGCCAGTGACTCGGAGGGACTCCCTGCCTCCATCTCCACTGCATACTGCCACTGTGTGTCTGGGTCCTATGCCTCGTTTTCCTCATCGCCCTATAGCTCCTCTGGCTGCTCCTTCTCCTCCTCTCCTGTCACCTGTGTAGAAAAAACACGTATATCGCTACACATTTCTTGTGCTCCAATGTCCTCGTCCTCCTCCTCCTCCAGTTCAACCCTCACAGGGCTCATGTGGCCATGAGATCTAGGCACCATGTCTCCAGTCCCCTGACCAGCCAGATTTACCAGCATCTGTTCCAGGACATGAAGCAGTGGAATCACGTTGTTCATCCTGTTCTCCTGGCGACTAACAAATAATGTGGCCCCATCAAAGGGCCTAAGTAAACAGCAGGTGTCACACATGAGCTGCCACTGGCTGACTTCGAAGTTACACAGGGGAGTACACCTGTCTGCTTGGATCATCAAGACATTGTTTATGGCCTTTCTCTGTTCATATAGTCGGTCAAACCTATGGAGGGTGGAATTCCAACGGGTGGAAACGTCACAAATCAGCCTATGTTGGGGGATGCTATTCTGTGCTTTGCGGTGTACGAGTGGCTGAAGTGCATGCACAGTTTCCTGGCCATTTTTAGGATGTCTTGCAGATGGGTGGAAAACCTCAGGAACGGCTTTACAACCAGATTGAACACGTGTGCCATGCAGGGCACATGGCTCAGCCCTCCTTGACGCAGCACCGACACCGTGTTCTTTCCATTGTTGGTCACCATGGTTCCAATTTTGAGTTGTCGCATAGAAAGCCAGGATTCTATTTCTTGATGAAGGACACGGAGCAGTTCCTACCTGTGTGACTCTGTTCGCCTAGGCAAATGAGGTGCAGAACAGCGTGACACCGCCGCGCCTTGCTCATGTGTTATTCTGGAGGGGCACTGTGAATTGTCCCTGCAGTGGAGGCTGAGGACACAGTGGAGTATGAGGAGGCAGAGGCAGACATTGTCACAAAATCAACGGCCTGAGAACATGGAGGCGGAAGCTGCATCACCTGGCCAAGTTGCTGGTGTGGCTGTGCAGGAACCACATTCACCCAGTGGGCCGTAAAGGACATGTATTGTCCCTGACCGTAGTTACAGCTCCACACTTCGCAGACACTAACAGGTTCAAGGACTGGCCCACCTCCTGTTCTACAGACGAGTGCAGGGCTGGTACTGTCTTTTTGGCAAAGAAATGACTGCTTGGGACTCTCCGCCTCAGCTTGGCACAAGCCATCAGTTCTCTGAAAGGTGCAGAGTGCACCACTTGGAAAGGAAGGGACTGCAGCACCAGCAACTTGGACAGGAGCATATTTAGCTTCTGCGCCGTTAGATAGGGGCACACATACTGTTGTCTTTTGTCAATGGCTTCGGTGATCGATTGCTGACAGAATGACTGAAGAGGAGTAGGAGGAGGAGCAGGAGCATCAGGACCAGCAGATGATGGGAAGGACAGACAGCTCCCTTCGGCTGAGGTAGTGGAGCCTTGACTGCCTGAAAACAGGTGCGTGCCACTGGGTGATGCAGCAGTTCTATGGCAGGCTGGACCACCACATCAGAGCCACGGTTCTCCCAGGCCACTTTATGGTGATTCTGCATATGTTGACACAGGGCTGTGGTGCAAAGATTGGCACCCTGGCCACGCTTCACCTTCTGACCACAGATTTTACAAATGGCCATGTTCACCTCCTCTGGCAGCTTAACAAAAAACTGCCACACTGCCGAGTAGGTGATTTTACCCCCAACACTCTGCACTGACTGACTGCTAGCACCGCCGCTTCTGTGAACCCTTGCACCACTACTTTCCGGGCAGGTGGGCTCCTGCAAAGCGGTGTCTACCCCAGGCACATTTGGCTCCAGACCTCCCACTGCTACCACCCTGCTGACTCCCGGCCACGCTATAGACTCTGCCTCACGGGCAAGCTGCCACCCTCTTCTCTCGATGATGATGAAGCCCCTAATTCACACTGTTCCCAAGTGTGACCAGCTACATCATCATCGTCGAGTGCTGTCTGCACATCACTGATGTCCTCCTCAACGGTCTCTGGGTCAGGATCGTGACCTATTGCAACACCAGCTCCCATGCCACTCTCCTCATCACTACTTTCCCACCTACCGGAGGAAGCGGCAGATGTCTCTTCCACATCTTGGCTGGCCAGTAGCTGCTGAGAGTCCTCTAGTAGCGCGATCTCGCTGTATAGTGGAGCTGAGCCCACAGCATATAATACTTTTCTGGCTGAGGGAACAGAAAAGGAGGCAGATTGAGGACAGGTGAGGGCACAGGGCCTGCTCCCGGACCATGCTAACTAAGGGTTGTGTCTGACGAACCACCGACTCTTTGCTGGGAATGTCTTATGTCACTTGGAACGAAGTGGATGACTGAGTCAACCATTCAAGAACCGCTGGGTTGCTGGTCAAGACCTGACCGCTAGTTGACACTGGGAGCTCAGGCCTTTCGCTGCTACTCCTGCTGCCCCCTTACTCTGCTGCGACCTGTGCCTGCACCAGAAACATTTAGGTCTCTGCCACTCCCCTGTGCAGGGCCTGGAACTTCTCTGTCTGACATACTATTAGATCAAATAAATAAATAAAAAGGAAATTAAAACACCCCAAAAAAGTCTGTAATTTTCTTACTTCACCACACAACAGCTAATAAGCCCCTTTTTTTGCCACTAATACATGCCAAAAAGGCTTTAGAACAAATAACTGCACTGCTAAACGGTAAATATATATATTTTTGCCACTAATACATGCCAAAAAGGGCTGTAATTTTCTCACTTCACCACACAACAGCTAATAAGCCCTTTTTTCAGTCTGTAATTTTCTTACTTCACCACACAACGGCTAATAAGCCCTTTTTTCCCACTATTACAAGCCAAAAAATGCTTTAGAACAGGGATGCTCAACCTGCGGCCCTCCAGCTGTTGTAAAACTACAACTCCCACCATGCCCTTCTGTAGGCTGATAGCTGTATGCTGTCCGGGAATGATGGGAGTTGTAGTTTTGCAACAGCTGGAGGGCCGCAGGTTGAGCATGCCTGCTTTAGAACATATAACTGCACCGCACAAGGGCAAATAAGATGTAGAAATATTTCCTTGTAATAAACCCTGTTAATGGCTGTATCAAACAGCACTTGCACCCCAATAACAAGAGCAGTTTGCTGGAATTACAGAGCTGTATAGTGGCAATTTGGATCCACAGTCATTGCAGATTGTTCCTATTACCCAGGCTGTAAACTCCCATACTGAACCCTGTTTTGCTTCAATACTGTGGAATGATTCCTCCCTATCCTTTCCCTGAACTTCTATTCAGCAAAATAAAAGTGTTAAAGTCTTTCCTAGCACTGTCCCTAGCGCCTGCTGACGTCTCTCCCTGCACTAAGTACACTGGAAAATGGCTGAATCCAAGATAGCTGAGGCTATTTATAGGGATGTGACATCACAGGGTTCGCTGGCTGCTGATTGGCTGAATGCATGGCATTGTGGGTGATTCCTCATTCCCAGAGTTCCTTGCCTAACATGTGCAGCAACCATTTTAGGAAAAAATGCAAAACTACAAAGATTCAGTGCAAATCTAATTTTTCCTGAAATTTGATTTGAATTCCACTTGGTCAACTTCGATTTGCTCATCTCTAGTCACTGACAATGGAAAGAACATTTTGTCAGCGCTGCATCAAGAAGGGCTGAGCCATATGGCGCACGTGGTTAATCTGGTTGTAAAGCGGTTTCTGAAGGCAGAATGGCATTCCCCAACATCGCCTCATATGCAACATTTCCACTCATTGGAACTCCACCCTCCACATGTTGGACCAACTATATGAGCAGAGGAAGGCCATAATCAAATTCTTGATGATGCAGGTGCACAGGAGGACTCCCCTGTGTAACTGAGACGTTAGCCAGTGGCAGCTCATGCGTGACACCTGCCGTTTGCTCAGGCCCTTTGAGGAGGCCACTTTATTTGTCAGCTGCCAGGACAACGGGATGAATAACCTCATTCCACTGCTTCATGTCCTGGAAAATATGCTGCTAAATCTGTCTGGCCAGGGGACAGGAGACATGGTGCATACATCTCATGGCCACCTGAGACCTGTGGGGGCGGAATTGGAGAAGGGGAGGACATTCACGCACAAGCAATGTATACAGAAATGGGTGTTTTTTCTGCACAGGAAAGAAAGAGACAATGCAGACAGATGTTCCCGAGACACAGTGGCAATATGCAGTGGAGATGGAGGCAGGGAGTCCCTCCTAGTCCCTTGCGAAAATGGCCCTATGCATGCTCAGTTGCTTGCGTAGTGACAGCCAAATTGTCACAATTCGGCAGATGGATGACTATTGGCACCATGTTAGACCCTTGCTACCGGTCCAAAAAGGGGCCTTTTTCCCACCCGCTGAAAGGGAGGATAAACTGAACTACTATCGAGACATCCTATGTAGTCAGTTGGCCGCTGCGTATGTGCACCATCATCCATCCTCACAAAGGCCTGATGGGCCCTCTGCGCTCACGTTCCACTGCTATGGCTGCTGAAGGGGGCTGGGGGGGCAAGAGCAGTACCAGCTCTTATCAGCAACTTAAGTCTAGAGGGTCTGATGAGTACTTTTATTCACCCGCCTACTGAAGAAACCACCCACCAGCAAGACATGGAACGGGACCTGAACCAGCAGGTGGTGGCATACTTGTACTGCACCCTGCCATCCCACATGGAAGATTCTCTGCACTACTGGGCAGCCAAACTTGATTTGTGGCCGCAACTGGCCGAGTTTGCCCTGGACAAGCTTTCCTGCCCAGCCAGTAGTGTGGCATCAGAGTGGGTGTTTAGTGCAGCTGGGGGCATAGCAACCCATGACGCCGTGCGCTCCTGCTCTCAGGAGGAATCCAGGCCGCGGTTCCACAGACCGCTCACGGCCGTGAACAACGGCCGTGTGCATTCGGCCAAAGAGACCAATTTCTTCTGGCCAGCTGCTTCAGCTGCTATTCGGATGTTGCATTCTGCCTGATGCCACATACCTGCTGCCATGTGCTCCTACTGTCAACCCACCATCTTGTGCTCTTACGACCACTGCTTTTGCCCCCACCTCACTACTCTGTGACTGGGCCACTGTGTTGACTCCTCATTCTGTTTCTACCTCATCACTCTGTCACTGGGCCACTGTGTTGACTCCTCATGCTGTTGCCACCTCACCACTCTGTCACTGGGCCGCTATTGTCCCTGTTTGTCCTTGTTGACATCACCATTTATTTAACCTTCTGATCTGTCAGAAGGACAGAAAAATGAGAAACACAATGGATCCTGTCTTTGGCGCAGCCATAAGCCTGTATCACACGGTCCTTATTTTGCATCAGGATTGGATCATGATTTGGAAGCCAAAAGCAGGAGTTGGTACAAAATACAGAAGACATGCAAATATTCTATTCACGTGTCATCTCTGTTTTGGATCCACTCCTGTTTTTTTTTTTGGCCTTAGCAATACTGATGGATTACAGAGCAAATGCTGACCAAGTGAAGGCGGATGCTCCACAGACAGGATCCGTTTTTTTAGGGCTGTTCTTATGACTGATGAGAAGAAGGGCAACAGTGACGTTGACACAAACTTACTCCTGACACCCTCACCACTCTGTCAGGGGGACACTACTTGTCTCAGTGTGTAACAGAACAGGTTCTGTAGAAATCTATGTGAGTTAGCTGAAGACGGTGTAAAAGGAGTGCACTCTTTCACTCTATAGTAGAATCTTGGGCCACTGCACAGTTCTTTATACCTAACACTAACATTGACCTGTAAGGCTGAGTTCACACTTGAGTTATTTGGTCAGTTTTGGCCCCGTAACTGACCAAATGAGTGAAGTGT
The DNA here is from genome assembly GCF_014858855.1 of Bufo gargarizans. NCBI lineage: Eukaryota > Metazoa > Chordata > Amphibia > Anura > Bufonidae > Bufo > Bufo gargarizans. The sequence goes on from NC_058083.1 coordinate 477,260,108, forward strand.
GAAGTGATTCTAAGAGTGACGCCTGTCATCTGCGTGTCATACTGACTCACAGTACTGTTTCACTAGCACAGCGGACTCCCTATGCTACTGCAATGTACAGTGCTTCAGGCCGGTTCTGAATGTGTTTCGTCACAAATAAAATCGGATCAAATCTTTTTGGGAAATTTGGCGAACCATCCAAATCGTATTTTGGAGAAATTTCCTCAGCTCTAATGACTACAAAAGCAAAATGTTTTTAAAAGGATTTTATTTTTTTAAGTACTAAAGCATAAGAAGCACTATAGAAATTTGGTTTCACTGCAATTATTCTGAGCTGCACAATAAAAGTACCGTAACAGCTTTATAGCACAGCGGACACAATAAAAAATAAATCCAAACAGTGATGGTGGAGTTGCAGGGTTCTTTTTGTCAGTTTCACCCCACACATTTGTTTCCCATCTTTCAATACTAGATATAGGAAATTATACAGTGTCATTAAAAAAATATACAATTTGTTCCACAAAAATCAAGCACTCACACTACCATGTGAATGGAAAAGTAAAATAAAAAATGTTAATGTCCTTGGAAGGCAGGGAGGAAAAAAACAAAAAACCCTTTAATGATAATAGTGGCCCTGTTCTAATAGAGAAAGTGTCATTTGCTTGTGATTTTTGGAAAACTTTATGAAAGTTCAGCTATACCACTGATTATTAAAGGGGTTGTCCGGGACATACCTCCATTTTCACCCCGGCAGCCCCCCCTGACTTGAGCATCGGAGCAGTTCATGCTCCGATGCTCTCCTTTGCCCTACGCTAAATCGTGCAGTGCAAAGGCATTTTTTGGAGATCCGGTGACGTACCGGGGCTCTCCATGGGGCTGCCAGGAAGCCCGGTGACGTCACCAGTAAAACGGCTAGGGCAGCGCTAAAGCCCACCCATCAGAGCCGGTGATGTGTGTTATTGAAAACAAAAGAGACCTTGCCCTGCGTGATGTAGTGCAGGGCAAGGGAGCTCATTGGAGCATAAAATGCTCCGATGCCAACATCAGGGGGGCTGCCTGGGTGAAAATAAGGGTATGTCCGGGTTCAGCTCTGAACCCGGACAACCCTTTTAAGAGCAACATATTGTGATTATCCTAAAACAAAAGGGGTTGAGAAGGTTATAAAAAATATTTCAAATGGCATAACTAATCTAAGAAATCATACCTCACCGATCTTTCACCACTTCTATTCCTTGGTACCCCTTGGTCTCTACTTCCTGGTGCTTCTCAACATGCAGGAAATGTTCAACCAATCACTGGTGGTGGCGGATCACCGGTGCAGAGAATGTGAATGTAGTTCTTGTACTATAGTGAGTGTTTAATTGCAGTACCTCAACCTTTGTCCATTTTAATAATGTATGCTTTAACTGTGTTACTATATAAAACTCCAACTTTGTAGTACTTATAGTGCTCATAGAAAGTAACAGCACTGAACTAGGTTTATTCTAGTATGCTACGTTTGAAAGTACATGGTATAAATTGAATTTCTGTGTTTATAAATTGTATTTATTTTGTTTTAAAAGTATGAAGTTATTATTCCTCATAGTCCATTCAGCGAATAATTGTCAATCCTAAATGCGTGGAGCAGAATCGTAATTCTCCACTTTCCAACAGAAGGAGCTACAAGAATGTGAACATGCTCCATTTAATCTGCCTTTATTCATTTCCATTTTATTGTTATCTTAGGATAGATATACGGTACGTTTGGAAAGTCTTCAGACCCTTTCACTTTTTACACATTTTGTTATATTTTCCCCCTCATTCTGCACTCAATACCCCATAATGAAAAAGTGAAATGTATTGAAAAGGAAAAACTAAAATGGGTGGCTCAGTGGTTAGCACTGGTGTCTTGCAGCGCTGGGGTCCTAGCTTCGAATCCAACAAGGACAACAGCTGCATGGAGTTTGTATGTTCTCCCCGTGTTTGCGTGGGTTTCTTCTGGGTACTCAGGTTTCCTCCCACACTCCAAAGACATCAGTCAGTGCTATATAATAAAATAAATAAATTAAAATAATAAAATCTTGCATTGGCATAAGTATTCCGACCCCTTACTCAGGACTTAGTTGAAGCCCCTTTGGCAGTCTTCTTGAGTATGATGGTACAAGGTTTGCACACCTGAATTTGGGTATTTTCCGCCATTCTTCTCTGCAAATCCTCTCAAGCTCTGTCAGGTTAGCTCATCGATATCAGATAGGTGGGAGTCCAACACCCTGATACCCCAATGATCAGGTTCATGAATGGGAGCTGACCTGTTGTAACCCAGCAGCAAACAAGCAAACCTTACCTACCACGCCTTTTCATAGTAACATAGTATATAAGGCCGAAAAAAGACATTTGTCTATCTAGTTTGGCCTGTTATCCTACAAGTTGATCCAAAGGAAGGCAAAAAAAAAACTGTGAGGTAGAAGCCAATTTTCCCCACTTAAAGGGGTTGTCCGAGTTATGAAAAAAAAAATATATATAGCACTGAAAATCTGATGGGCAGTAATATATAACTAAGCTAAGCAAGTTTTATGCAAAAAAATAAAAATACATATATTTCCTCATTTCCGTGGTTCTTTTCTGGCCCTTTGTTTACATGCAATAAAAAAAACTCTCTGTCCCTCCCCCTGCTCTGCAAAGAGAGTGGATACAAGAGCTCCCCTGAGTGACATGTCTGCCTGCTGGGAGACTCTGCAGCATGTTGTATCTGTAGGACTACAAGTCCCAGCTATATAATGACACAGGATCTTCCCCCTACCTTCTTGTGCAATTCTCTTCCTAGTCTGTCAGCTCCTGTGCCCAGAATTGTCACTGCTGCAGATACCCAGTGTGTGCAGCAGAAGGGGTTAAGAATCCTAGGAGAGAGGCAGTGGAGGGGGGGCGTGGCCAGCACAGTGACGTCTCGTTTACAGGCTTGTAAACGACCTTTATCAGAGCAGGGAGAGAAGCTGACATCACAGGTCATGTGACCCTCAGTGAAATGTGAGAAACCAGGCACTGTAGATAAAGTGAGTTAATTGGAAAGCTGTTACATTTGCCTAGTTAGGAACATAGAAAGAACCAAAAAATAACTCGGACAACCCCTTCAAGGGGGAAAAAATTCATTCCCGACTCCATTCAGGCAATTAGAATAACTCCCCGGATCAACGACCCCTCTCTAGTAGCTATAGCCTGTAATATTATTACACTCCAGAAATACATCCAGGCCCCTCTTGAATTCCTTTATTGTACTCACCACCACCACCTCCTCAGGCAGAGAGTTCCATAGTCTCACTGCTCTTACTGTAAAGAATCCTCTTCTATGTTTGTGTACAAACCTTCTTTCCTCCAGACGCAGAGGATGTCCCCTCGTCACAGTCACCGTCCTGGGAATGAATAGATGATGGGAGAGATCTCTGTACTGCCCCCTGAAATATTTATACATAGTAATTAGATCTCCCCTCAGTCGTCTTTTTTCTAAAGTGAAAACACAAAATGCAATGGCACTCTGCAACCAGCACTCTGTCCTGCCTTTATGCTGGATGTTGAATGAGGCATTGGTGTAAATTTTGGCCAAAGCGTAATAAGCCACTCACCACGTCAAGGTCGCCTTCATGAGTGGTCCCTAACACTAGTTGCTACCTGTTATGGGCCATTACAGCCACACAAAGTCCAGGGAGCGCAGGTACAGCATGCACGCCAAGCACACTCTGGTTTTAACCCCGTCCGGTACCATTACAGCTTTCATCGGATCCAGGGATGCAAGTACCAACATGCATGCTGAGCCCACTATATACTTCGCCATTAGGCTCCAGGAGAAGTATATAGTGGGCTCAGCATGCATGTTGGTACTTGCATCCCTGGATCCGATGAAAGCTGTAATGGCACCGGACGGGGTTAAAACCAGAGTGTGCTTGGCCTGCATGCTGTACCTGCGCTCCCTGGACTTTGTGTGGCTGTCATGGCCCATAACAGGTAGGAACTAGTGTTAGGGACCACTCATGAAAGCGACCTTGACGTGGTGAGTGGCTTATTACGCTTTGGCCAAAATGTACACCAATGCCTTATTCAACATCCAGCATAAAGGCAGGGCAGAGTGCTGGTTGCAGAGTGCGATTGCATTTTGTGTTTTTGCGTTTGTATCTGTATTTCGCCATAGCAATCTGCACCTGCATAGGGTTGTGCGGACTGAACCCCCCATATTTTTTCTAAAGTGAATAACCCTAATGTTGATAATCTTTCAGGGTACTGTAGTTGCCCCATTCCAGTTATTACTTTAGTTGCCCTCCTCTGGACCCTCTCCAGCTCTGCTCTACATTGCTGATTTTTCGCCTTCAATAAAATAATCTTGAATTCTCGAAATTCGCTAATATATGACAAATATTCTACAAAATATTTGTGAAATGTCGCGAATTCGAATATTGCCCCTGCCGCTCATCACTAGTAATCAGGGATGCGCTGGATGAACATAAACGATCCCACAGAAAACAATGGGATCAGCTCTAGCCTCGCTTCCCCTCTGTTGTTTTCTACTTCATGCCTGAGTCCAGCAGGTTTAGTTCTCCTGTGGTTGTTGCAACGTGACCTCATTTACGTACATTGGTTGTGTAGAGTGAGCAGAGAAATAATGCGATCTTTGGCCATGTGCGGCACCAGCTTTATACAGGGCCCCAATGTATTAGATCCTTCAGAAGGAGCATTGTAAGATCCACCAGCTGACTGATATTCACAGATTTCCTCATCGATATGATGTAGATCCATTTCTAGAGTTTTCTGTACCCTTACAGCACACTGATTATTTTTTTTCTCTAAAGAGGTGAAGAGAATAAGAGTGAATGACTTATACATTAATTATGTGGTTTATTTGCCAAGGTTTTGCTAGCCACAATGGAGTTGCGCATGAATATATAATATATAATACTAAGCAAAGTGAAATGGGAACATTAAGTGCTTAGCAGCTTCAGTACCATCTTATCTTAATTTGATGTTTTTCGTGTCTGCAAAATATTACTGCAAAACATACTAAAGCACAGATTTTCTTTAAAAAAAACAAGATTTTTAAAGTGCATATAATGTAATAAAAAAAATTAAAGTTAAAGATGCTGTATAATCAAACTGCTGGTTGCCTATGGGTCAATTTATGGCTTAATAAATCATATTTTTTGCACCTTGAGACAGTGGATCCTAAAGAAAAGTCATCTATCTTTAAGATGGAATTGCAATGTTTCAGATAAAGATATAGCAGAGCTCACTGTATCACAGACCTGCCTCTGAGCTCAGGTACTGTAGCTCCGTAGGTTTGAGTGCAGATTATGGATAAACTCAGGCAACATACTGCGAGATGGACGGTATCTTTATATACACTGAGTCATAACTTCTGAAGAAGAGATTGGAGCCAGTGACAAGGCCTTTGGGCCCTTGTGTACTAGTTCAGCTTGGGCCCCCCTTCCCTCAGAGCCTTGTGGCCAGTGGCAGGGAAGCACATAGTCTTCGTGTTGCCTGAGAAAAAAAATTGAAACAGCACCCCCCACCCCCACCCTATCTGCCATGCCCTTCCCTCTAGTCAGAGGTGTAACTTGACCAGCACACACTTTCTATAAATCTGGTGTCTTCTTATGTGGCACAAGGGTCATTGGGCTCCTTCAGGCTCCTGGGCCCGGTAGCGACTGCTACCTTTGCTCCCCCTATAGCTACGCCCCTGATTGGAGGCCCATACATAGCTATACCAAACTAGTATATATAAAACTCCTGCCGCGAATGTGAAACAGGCCTTAGCTTGCTTTCAAAAGAATCCCAGAAAATATTTTCTGGCACTTCCTGTTGGAACGCGGAACGTACAACGCCGATATCCGTGTTTTGCGGATCCGTGGATCCGCAAAACGCACACGGACGTGTGAATGGACTCTTATAGTGTAGCTGAGAGGTTCCAGAGCAGGGTGTTAGGTAGTGTGATAGGAATTACTGTGCCGTGACAGAGGGCACAATATGGGGTGAAGTTTCTTATGGTGAATGCGGTTCATACGCCACCTTAATGAAAGGCAGAGGAGTGAGACAGGGGTGTGATTATGTGGCTAGAGATAAAAAATTTAACTGTCGGCCAGTACAGGCCCCAAAAAGTAAGCAATAGGCATTCACCTGACAGCAAAGAACTTTGGATTCTGTGGCTGGAGGTACATTAGGCGGTCACAGGATAAACATGTAACTGTCGGCCAGTACAGGCCCCAAAAATTAAGCAATAGGCATTCACCTGACAGCAAAGAACTTTGGACTATGTGGCCTGACATAAAAGGCCTGTTATGCCTCTGTATATACTTAAGGCAAGGACCATTCGTTGTTCTGGGTGGTGGTGGATATGTGTAGGCTGGCATGAGGAAATTCAATTACACGTGGTCATCATAGGTGTTGAATTCCTGCGTGATCCATGCCTCATTCATTTTTTTAAATGTGGGGTAGTCCACACTGTTGTGAGCTAGGCGAGTGCGCTTATCGATCACGATCGATCGACAAGAGTTCCATGGCAAATTGCTCCAGCTCTGGCCATAGGTCAATCCTGCACACCCAGTAGTCAAGGGGCTCCTTGCTTCTCAGAGTGTCCACTTTGGCCGTTCACCCGATGTAGTCAGACACCTGTCAGTCTAGGTGTTCCCTGAGGCTGGATCCAAAGGGCGGCTGTCGATGAATTGGCTGCAAGAATGATCTCATATCTGAAGTGACCAACACATCTTTAAAACGCCCTCTTTTTGCAGGCACAGTAGGATTTGTACCCGCAACTGTTTCGCTGTGGGGGGAATTCCTCTGCCAGTGCCTGTAACAGCAGAATGCAGCATCTCTCGCAGCAAGGTCTGGAAATGCTGCATTCTGACAGCCCTCTGTGATGCTGTTAACATGTCGGCCATTTTGTGTTTGTACCGGGGGTCTAAGTACGTTGCCACCCAGTACTGATCCTTGACCTTTATGCTTTTTATATGGGGGTCTCTCTTTAAACACTGGAGCATGAAGGCCCCCATTTGCACTAATATATCAAGGGGAGAAAAACAGAACCAGCACAGCGCCACAAAAACAGTACTGCGTGTGGCCTTTGTTTTTGTGTCGCTGTGCTGGTGGGTTGTTGGGACCCAGGGCCATGGGTGGCATTGTCAGACAGCAGGGTTGCTGTTTGACTCCTGGGTCTTGACGCCTACTAGGGCTGTGGCGCTTTGTCAGCTGTGCTGCACCTTTTTTGTCAGAGTAGGTCCCACCCAAAGAGGCAACCTTGGCGTGGTGAGCGGGTTTATGCCTTTTGATCAAAATGTACACTAATGCCTCTTGTACAGCATGCAGTATCAGGGGCTGTACACTTTAATATTGCGCTGAGAAGCGAGTTCAATCAGATCTAAGCATAGCATTGTGGATGTGCGATCCAGTTCTGTTTTTCTCCCCTTGATATCCCCCATTTGCACTAAATTGGAAGCAGTGGAGGGCCCTGGTTCCTGCTCATCGGCCAGGAGAATGTCGTCCTCTGTCTCCTCCCCCCCAGCCATGGACAATACCAGGGATCCCCGAAAAATTCAAAGCCTGCTCTTCTTGCTCCTCCTCCTTCTCCTCCCTCCAGCCACCATCCTCTTTAGACTACTCTTTAGACTCCTGCTGACTTGTCTCAGATGGAGTAGCCCCCCCTGGGAATTCATTCAGCATTGCGACTTCCACATCTTTCAGCTCCTGCTCCCCGACAGCTTGATCAATGACACGACACAATGCACGCTCCAGAAAGAAGGTGTAAGCTACGATGTCACTGATGGCGCCCTGGCTGAGACTGACCAGTTTGGTGATCTCATCAAATGGCCGCAGAAGTCTGCATGCGTCGCGCATGAGCAGCCACTGGCGCGGTGAAAAGAAACCAAGCTCCCCAGATCCTGTCCTGCCGCAGAGTTCGTACAGGTAGTCGTTAACGGCATGTTTCTGCTGGAGCAGCCTATCAAGCATATACAAGGTGGAGTTCCAGCGCATCGGGCCATCACAAGTGAGACGTCTAACGGACAAGTGATGACGCCTGTGACCGCAGAGCTGAAAGGAGTGCAGGACGGGTGTGGCTCTTGGCTCTTGGCTTCCAGGCTAAGCAGCCGCAGCACAGCATGGGAACGTCTCACCTAGCAAATCGAATAGGTTCTGGGGAGCTTGGGGGGTGCAGCGGAAGAGGCGGTAGCAGTGGAAAAGAAGGAGTCAGCCAAAGAGGAGATGGAGGATGGAGTAGGAGGAGGAGAAAAAGAGGCAGGCCTGCATGCAATCCGTGGCGGTAACCCCAAATCCACACGGGTTACATGCTTGACGGCCATCAGAAGGTTCACCCAGTGGGCAGTAAAAGTTATGTACCTTCCCTGCTTGTGTTTGCTAGACCACGTGTCTGTGGTCAGATGTATCTTGGCACCGACACTGTGTGTCAAAGATATATTAACTTGCCGCTGAACGTGGCCATATAGTTCAGGAATGCCCTTCTGGGAGAAATATTTCCTCCGAGTCCACCAATTTATATGGCAGTAGTTAGCAGGCTAGCAGTTCCGACAAGGCGGCTGTCAGTCGTTGGGCAAAACGATTATCAGACATTATATATGTCATAATTTTTTTTACGCTCGAACATTTGGGCCACAGAAGCCTGCCTTGTGCCAGATGAACGCAACTATGGCACGGTGGAAGGTGGAGTGGAGGACTATTGCGAGGAGAAGGAGTAGAGGTAGGATGTGGAGCGCCTGGAGTGTGGCTTTGTGGGTTCTGACGGCGTTGCTCCCACTGGGCTCGGTGATGGGAGGTGCCTTCTTAAAGCGGTGGTCCCTAGGTGAGTGTTGGTCTTACCGCGACTTATGCGTTGACAGAACAGACTGCAGATGGCAACACTATTATCAGCAACTGACACGTTAAAAAAAGCCTACACTGCAGAGCCATGTGCTGGCGTCCAGGGAGCGCAAGATGTGATCGTGCATGGTGGATGGCTTGCTCCAAATACATTTGCAGTCTGCTTTTTGCCTCCTGTGCACTGCGAGTTCTGCCTGCTTCTCCTACTTCTCCTACCTATCTGCTGCTCTGTCTCTCCCTTTGAACTCCCCTCCTCTTCCTCTTTTGTGGGCAACCACGTGATGTCCATCGACAAGTCATCATCGTTACCTTCACCACCACTGACAGAGATCTCGGAGTAGGCAGCAACAGTGGGGACCACCCTCATTGAGCTGATCTGGGTACTGTCGTCAGACCGCTGGGTGGCGGACGTTGCTACCTCCTCTTCCTCATCCAATGCCAAGAATGGCTGCGCATCGGTAAGGTCTGGGAATGGATGGGAAAATGATTAGTCTGACTCGAGTGGAGGGGCTATGGTTGTGGTGGTGGTGGTGTCTTTGGGGGTGCACACAGCAGAGTGAGGAGGGTGCAGATACAGAAGATGCGGAGGGTGCAGAAGCGGAAGGCTGAAAGAGCCACTCAGCCAACTCTGGTGCGCTCTTTGAAGTTATCGCACGCGCCTTCTCCAAATCTCCAACTTAGGCTCCGGCCTGGTGCACCTGCCCAACCACTACCATCCCTGCGGAACGGTCTGCCTCTTCCTCTGCCTGTCATTTTCTAAATGACCCTCTGCCTAATTCCATAGAGAAGAGCAGTATTTGTGGAAGAAGGTATATCGCAGCCCTCAATCAGTATTTGGCAGAAACAGGTATATCACACCCCTCAATCAGTATTTGGCAAAATCAGGTATATGTCACCCCTCAATCAGTATTTTGTGGAAGCAGGTGTATCGCAATCCTCAATCAGTATTTGGTGGGAAAAGGTATATAGCAATAGCATCCCTCAATCAGTATTATGTGGAAGAAGGTATATGGCACCCCTCAATCAGTATTTGGCGGAAACTGGTATATAGCACCCCTCAATCAGTATTTGGCAGAAACAGGTATACAGCACCCCTCAATCAGGATTTTGTGGAAGAAGGTATATCACAGCTCTCAAGCTGTTTTTTTTTCGGGCAACATGTATATCACACCCGTTGCAATTAGTTACTCTAATAGCGTTTGTCCCTCTAGCTAGCTGCGGTATCGCAGCAGAACCTCACACAACTGCTGCACAATACAAATACACTATAATATAATTTCTATGTTAGAAAGTATAAGTATATCACACCCCTCAGTATATCACACCTATCGATAGAACACCTATACCAGTCCTTAAAAGGACTTTTGTGGACCTATTAGCTAGCGTTTGGTGTCCCCAACTGTCCCTGCTCCAAATGCAACCTCTCCCTACACTGGCAAAACACATAATGTAAAATGGCTGCCAGATTCTGTTCTTTTATAGGGTTCTGGTATATGTTTGCATGTTCGGCAAATCGCAAACAAGCAAAGTTCGCTGCGAAATGACCGCCAGGCGAACCGCAAGGCCATCTCTACTCATCAGAGAACATGGAAGCAAAAGGAAAGTCAGAAAACAAAAATACAGATGTGTCCACACTTAACTGATCACTTATTTCAACATGTCCTGAGATGTGGGGGGTTCAGTCAGCACAACCCTATGCAGGTGCTCATTGCTATGGCGAAATACAGATACAAACGCAAAAACACAAATGCAATCGCACTCTGCAAACCAGCACTCTGCCCTGCCTCTATGCTGGATGTTGAATGAGGTATTAGTGTACATTTTGTCCAAAGCGTAATAAGCCACTCACCACGTCAAGGTCGTCTTCATGAGTGGTCCCTAACACTAGTTCCTACCTGTTATGGGCCATGCTTTTAACCCCGTCCTGTGCCATTACAGCATGCATGTTGGTACTTGCATCCCTGGATCCGATGAAAGCTGTAATGCGCTACCTGGACTTTGTGTGGCTGTCATGGCCCATAACAGGTAGGAACTAGTGTTAGGGACCACTCATGGAGGCGACCTTGACGTGGTGAGTGGCTTATTATGCTTTGGCCAAAATGTACACTAATGCCTCATTCAACATCCAGCATAAAGGCAGGGCAGAGTGCTGGTTTGCAGAGTGCGATGTCCTGAGATGTGTGTCACGAAATTTGATAAATTGCAATATAACGTTCAGACAGCAGGTGTCGCGTTGTGTTACTAGCTAAATACCTGAACTTAAGGTAAAGACCTGGTAATGGAATTACAATTGTGAAATTTGGCCGGGTTCACATCAGGTCTTTGTCTTACTGTATCACATATGATATGATTAGATACACAGCTAAGCATGCAGTATCACACATGATATTTGTATTTTGGATTTAGTGATGGACGAACATTGGCCGGGACGGTTCGCGAACTCACACTGTACTCCGTGTGTGGTCTGACTAGCGATTTGTAAAGTGGTAGGACTATGTTCACACCACGGGCATCTATGCCCCTTTTGATGCAACCCATTATCTTATTGGCCTTGGCAGAAGCTGCCTGACACTGGTTTCTATAGCTTAGGGTCCATTCACATGTCCGCAAAATGGGTCTGCATCCGTTCCGCATTTTTGCAGAACAGGTGCGGACCCATTCATTTTCAATGGGGCCGGAATGTACTGTCTGCATCCGCATTTGCAGATCCGGATCCGCACTTCCGTTCCACAAAAAAATTTAACATGTCCTATTCTTGTCTGCAATTGGGGACAAGAAAAGGCATTTTCTATGAGTCATTTTCTATGAGTCATTTTCTATGAGAGTGCCGGCGATGTGCGATCCGCAAAATGCGGAACGCACATTGCCGGTGTCCGTGTTTTGCGGATCCGTAAACACGTACGGACGCGTGAATCGACCCTTAATTTGCATTCCATCCTAGATATCTGTGATATTCCTTTATAACTCTGTTATAACGGAACCTATAACAGAATTCCAACGCCAATGTGAACCCGCCCTTATTGCCATTTGTCTCATAATAGGAAAAATTCGTCAAAGTCTCACAACCTGTAATTTTAGGATTTCGAGATGGGCTTATTTTCAATTTACCACACGGGCGCCTCTTTTATGAATAAGATATCACTACCTGTTTAACAATTTATACTGACCTATACAAGCATTGCCTTTGATTTGTGATTTTTTATTAAATTTCCACCATGGTCAGGAAACCTTCATTCTTCCTCCTATATAGATCAAACTGAATGACTTTTCTCCCAGTCAATTATTTTATTTATTAATGTATTTGCAAAGCTATTACGCAAGAGGTGGAAAGTGCCTTTTGCCGTGTGCATCGCTAGCCACGTATCATGCCGACCCATCAACTCTGTCACTCACGCGGCCAACTGCAAGAACGTGCGGTCACGGGTGCTGCACATTATCCATATCTTCACAGAGCAGGAAGACCTCACGTGCCGCCATCACTGTGACACTAATGACCTACATTGCTGCACAGCCGTGTAAAAGACCACATTTAATTAGAGAAAAATTGGAGACAGGTACATACATTTTCTGACCTCCTCTTCAAGGAGACATCTCTCCCCATTCTTTATAAAGTAAGACTGGCATTTTCAATTTAAGGTTTAGTTAGATAAGTCGGGTTTGTGCCAGTAGATTACAGGAGGGGATGTTTAGTCCAGCTGGATTTGACTTATTACAGATGAAATCCATAGGCAGTTTTTTCAGGTGACAAATATCGAAGCTGAAATGCCAGAGCGGTAATTCTAGATTTGTAGACAGCAGGTTAAATAAATGACCCAACACCCGTCATAATTGGAATTGTATAATTGTCTGGTAGGAGAAAATGATATTAAATGGGAGGACATTAGATGAATAAAAGGACCACAGGAGATGGACTTGGTGTGACAATTATCATTGTAAGCTTCATGCATACCCCCAAAGCTCCACAGAGCCTGTATGGTGGCATACAAAGTCCCTATAGTCCAATATCACGCCATGTGAGGCTTTTTAGTGCCTCTGTAATGCATCGCCATATTACAGAGGTATCTTCTCTTGAAAGCACTGTCTTTAAAGAGGTTGTCCACCTTTGAAACACTTCTGGGCAGCCCCTCTCTCCTCCCTTACGGACTTGTGAAGGGAAGCATCCTTAGCTGCTTGGTTCCGGCACTTTCCAGCCAGTCATTCGCTGCATCGGCACACACGACCCATCTCCACTCCAGAACTGGACAAGTAGGGAACCAGAGAGAGGCAGACCAATGGAGCCATCAATTTAGTAAGTAAGTATGCCTCCCTCCACAGGTCGGGTCGGGAGGAGGAGCTGCCCAACAGAGTTTCAAAGGTGGACAACCCCTTTTAACCCTTTCGCGACCACCACAGTATATGTACGGCAGAAGTCGTGTCTTTAAACATGGCGCCTGCTCACACATGCAGAGAGCACCATAGCAGAAACAGCAGAAACCCGTAGCAGATGTATGCGATCAGCCATAAGGCTGATAGCATACTTTAACCCCTCAGATGCCATAGTAAAATATGACCATGGCATCTGAGTGGTCCGGAAGCGGGAGCCGCGCCCCTCCCATTCTTGTAACAGCGCTCCCCGGTTGAGAGTGGGGAACCTGTTATTCTGTACTAATAGACCAAAGCCTCAAGCAGGCTTCTGTAGCTGTTAGTAAAATATACCAATACAGGCCACCAGGTGCCAGCACTGTATTGTTATATTGAAAATAAATTGTCCAATGATGGCTATATAGCCATCACAGAACAGAATGGGCAATCTAATGATTACCAGTTATGGTCACCCAGGATGACTTAAAAAAAAATAAAAAATTTTACTCACCCCCCTTTCCCTAAAATCTAAATACTTAACCAATAAAACATACACATCATGGGTAACAAAAAGCCCACACTATTAAAATATAACAATTATATATTAATAACAATATAAATACCAAATCGCAAGTGGAGTAACGGGAAAAAATTAAAACGTCCAATTCGCCGAGTTTTGTCACCACCTCAATAAATTTTAAAATAAGGGATCCAAAAGTCACACACTTCAAAATGTTAGCACTGAAAAGTACAGATTGCCCTGTGAGCCCTGGGTGCAGGATAAAGCCTCATGCAGACGTCCATGGAACACGGTCCGTGAGATACCGGACTGGCCTCCTCCTGAGTGCAGGAGCGCACGGCGTGATTGGTTGCTATGACGCTGTGTGCTTCGTGCCGCCAGTGCTGTACAGTAATACACTCGTATGATCTATATATATATGATTTATTAGGAGGATGCCAGTCCGGTATCTCAGGGACCGTGTTCTACGGACTTCTGCATGAAGCTTCAGATTCTTGTTATGAATTACCTGTCAGGGAACAGAACTGACAAACTTAAGAGGAATTTGTGTAATTAGACACTGCGATATTTCCTAACCATCCAGCAGTCTATATAGTGTGGCCCAGGTCCATCTTAAAAGGAACATGTCATCAAAAAATAACCTATTTAAATCAAGGATTTTTATTTCCAACTTTTTTTTATTTTGTTTATTTTCTATCTAAAAATCTAAAAGTCTGCAATTATCACAATGACCACTAAGCGTATTAATATGTCAAGACTTCCTGAGTCATCTCATTATCATCACAGGCTGGATTACCATGGCAGACAACACCTACAGTACAGACCAAAAGTTTGGACACACCTTCTCATTCAAAGAGTTTTCTTTATTTTCATGACTATGAAAATTGTAGATTCACACTGAAGGCATCAAAACTATGAATTAACACATGTGGAATTCTATACATAACAAAAAAGTGTGAAACAACTGAAAATTCGTCATATTCTAGGTTCTTCAAAGCAGCCACCTTTAGCTTTGATTACTGCTTTGCACACTCTTGGCATTCTCTTGATGAGCTTCAAGAGGTAGTCACCTGAAATGGTCTTCCAACAGTCTTGAAGGAGTTCCCAGAGATGCGTAGCACTTGTTGGCCCTTTTGCCTTCACTCTGCGGTCCAGCTCACTGTGGAGGCCAGGTCATCTGGTGCAGCACCCCATCACTCTCCTTCATGGTCAAATAGCCCTTACACAGCCTGGAGGTCATTGTCCTGTTGAAAAATAAATGATGGTCCAACTAAACGCAAACCGGATGGAATAGCATGCCGCTACAAGATGCTGTGGTAGCCATGCTGGTTCAGTATGCCTTCAATTTTGAACAAATCCCCAACAGTGTCACCAGCAAAGCACCCCCACACCATCACACCGCCTCCTTCATGCTTCACGGTGGGAACCAGGCATGTAGAGTCCATTCGTTCATCTTTTCTGCGTCGCACAAAGACACGGTGGTTGGAACCAAAGATCTCAAATTTGGACTCATCAGACCAAAGCACAGTTTTCCACTGGTCTAATGTCCATTCCTTGTGTTCTTTAGCCCAAACAAGTCTCTTCTGCTTGTTGCCTGTCATTAGCAGTGGTTTCCTAGCAGATATTCTACCATGAAGGCCTGATTCACACAGTCTCCTCTTAACAGTTGTTCTAGAGATGTGTCTGCTGCTAGAACTCTGTGTGGCATTGACCTGGTCTCTAATCTGAGCTGCTGTTAACCTGCGATTTCTGAGGCTGGTGACTAGGATGAACTTATCCTCCGCAGCAGAGGTGACTCTTGGTCTTCCTTTCCTGGGGCGGTCCGCATGTGAGCCAGTTTCTTTGTAGCGCTTGATGGTTTTTGTGACTGCACTTGGGGACACTTTCAAAGTTTTCCCAATTTTTCGGACTGACTGACCTTCATTTCTTAAAGTAATGATGGCCACTCGTTTTTCTTTACTTAGCTGCTTTTTTCTTGTCATAATACAAATTCTAACAGTCTATTCAGTAGGACTATCAGCTGTGTATCCACCTGACTTCTCCACAACGCAACTGATGGTCCCAACCCCATTTATAAGGCAGGAAATTCCACTTATTAAACCTGACAGGGCACACCTGTGAAGTGAAAACCATTTCAGGTGACTACCTCTTGAAGCTCATCAAGAGAATGCCAAGAGTGTGCAAAGCAGTAATCAAAGCAAAAGGTGGCTACTTTGAAGAACCTAGAATATGACATATTTTCAGTTTCACACTTTTTTGATAAGTATATAATCCCACATGTGTTAATTCATAGTTTTGATGCCTTCAGTGTGAATCTACAATTTTCATAGTCATGAAAATAAAAAAAACTCTTTGAATGAGAAGGTGTGTCCAAACTTTTGGTCTGTACTGTATAAGTAGATAACACAGGATCCGGCAATCACAAAAGGTGATGATATGGCTCACCTCCTCACCACCCCTGCACAATGTCTTCGGCACAGGTCATAGAGTCCATAGACATCAATGAGCTCTGCATCAAACAGCATAAAACCACATGGTGGTTTTTCTGATCAAGTTTTCATGTGGCTTTAACCACCCTTTAGTTGCTAGTTGTGAACCTAGCCTTACCAAACAGAAATGTCTGCTTTATACTAAAAGTCAGTCAGTACTACTAGTGATAAAGTAGACAAAAGTCATCAGACATTAGATGTCACCACAATCACCTGGCTCTGAACAAATAATGAGCTCAGCAGAAAAGTACTCAGGCAGCCTGCCCCCCTGGCGGAGATACCACTTTCAGCTACATCCTTGGCCTTTAGAAAGAAGATGTTTAATACAATATCAGCTCCCTGTTCCACCATTCGCTCTGCAATCGGTGGTTTGGCACCAGCGGGCAAGAAGAACTGACTTTATCGCACTTACTGCGCCTAACCACCAGACAGACTGGAGAAGATTTGCACTGAGACATCTGCTCAGTTCATCATGGAAATGTGGGCTAGGTGAGTATTCATTTTGGAGACACTATAGGGGTAGGTGGTCCATAAGGAGACACAAGAAGGGGCATTTTATACTGTGTTGGGTCACATTAGGTGGCATATGAAGGGTCAACATATTAGCAGTGTGCCGAGGCAGAGCTTAGCGGCGCAACGGGGCAGTGCTTAATTGTGCGAAAGAGGCCCCAGACATAAGTTTTTAAGGGGCCCCAGAACTGCCATATCCTCACTTGTACAAGGGGCATTCAATTATAAACAGGATTTTTCATGGTCTGTTCCTTTAAAGAATGCAAGGTAGACATGACTCATGGCAAATATATGTATGTTAGAACTTGTCATTAGTAGCACTAGCTCTTTTTCTCCTTTCCTGCCGGTTGTAATCAACATGTCGGAGCAGGAGGTACACAATAGGGTTGCTCAGCGAATTATTATTAAATATTTGAGAACTGAAGGTGTTATTCCATTTCAGGTATATTCAAGTCTAGACTGTATGATTAGTGCAAGTCATTCAGAGAAGGTCAGGAAAAATGAACCACATGTTTGTCGGCCAAGAGCCTCAACCAATGAAGACAAGCAGACTGATGTTGAAGCAGTTATTGGAGAAAATCCTAGAATTTCCTTTAGAGAAATCACAGAAAAATGTGAAATAAGTGTTGATAGTGTAGAAGCAATAGTTCAAGATCCTCTTAAAGAGGACCTTTCATCAGTTTTGACATGGGCTAACTATGGTATTACCATTTAGGGTGGCCCCCACTGATGCCATGGGTGTTTTTTTTTCTTCAAAAGCCCCCCCCCTCCCCGATGATTTGGCGAGCTGTATTATAATGAGCAGTATACTTGCAATGGGGAGGAGATGCAGTCTTCTACTGTGGGCGTCTCCTTCTCCCTGGCTGTGAGTGCAATCCAATCAGAGCAGACCGCTCACAGCCAGGGAGAAGGAGCTCAAGTTCTCGCGAGATTCCTTCTCCCTGGCTGTGAGCGGTCCGCTCTGATTGGATCACGCTCACAGCCAAGGAGAAGGAGACGACCACAGCAGAAGACTGCGATTCCTCCCCATTGCGAGTATACTGCTTATTATAATACAGCATGCCAAATCATCGAGGGGGCCACAGTGGACGAACGGGGGGGGGGGGGTTTTAAAAAAAAAAACACCCAAGGCATCAGTGGGGGCCGCCCTACAAGGTAATACCATAATTAGCCTATGTCCAAACTGATGAAAGGTCCTCTTTAAATTAAAAGAATTGTCTCCTCTGAGACATTGGTGGCATATCGTTAGGATATGCCACCAACGTTCGATAGCTGTGGGTCCTACAGTACCTGGCAAGTGCAGATAGTTGTACTACATTGCCTACTGTACAATTTCATGTTCGATCTGCTTTGTGACAAGTAAGTGCAATATAACCATGCCCCAAATACCATGGTGCACAGTACATTTCATCCATCAGTCCTTCTCATGATGGGCATAGGTTCCAGAAATTACTACCAAGACCAGTTAACTTCTGAATAACATGTATTAAGGAAATTATACTGTATATCAGTACATTATGTGGAGGTAAAGGCCGCAATGTTAATCCTTTAAATAACGAATAAACCATTTAAATAGAGATAATAATAAACAACACGTCGACTCATTAATGAGCGACTTAACCCAATGAATCTAACACCGCGACAATATAGGGGAGGGGAATATAGAGGAACTGTTTGTTGTCCAGTGCCGTGAACGCGCACTGACCGTTATCTCCTTTTTTTACAGGTACCTGGAACGTCCGTTGAAGAGAAGGACCAATCACCATTCTCCAAGGGCACTTTTAACTTTTCCCAAACGTCATTAACCAATGACTTCACTAATCAAATCCTGTTGCCAGGTAAGAAATCAATTACTTTATTATACACCACATACACCTATACAATGAACGGAACCATGCCATCATGTGTTCCCTTCATTGCATACACACTTCGAGGCCCATACAGTACTATTGTAGGCTATCTGGTATATACGAGGGATGTTCAAGAAGTTTTTTGACTGCACGTTGACTGAAGACGAGTGAACCACCCGAGATTCGGTTTGATTCAGTGTTGAATTTTTTAAAAAGTTCAGTTCAGACCCAAATCAATTCAGGCCAAACCAAAGTTGCTCTAATAGCCCTGAAAATTGGTATATAACTAGGGATGAGCGAACTCGAACTGTATAGTTCGGGTTCGTACCGAATTTTGGGGTGTCCGTGACACGGACCCGAACCCGGACATTTTCGTAAAAGTCCGGGTTCGGGTTCGGTGTTCGTCGCTTTCTTCGCGCTTTTGTGACGCTTTCTTGGCGCTTTTTGAAAGGCTGCAAAGCAGCCAATCAACAAGCGTCATACTACTTGCCCCAAGAGGCCATCACAGCCATGCCTACTATTGGCATGGCTGTGATTGGCCAGAGCACCATGTGACCCAGCCTCTATTTAAGCTGGAGTCACATAGCGCCGCCCGTCACTCTGCTCTGATTAGCGTAGGGAGAGGTTGCGGCTGCGACAGTAGGGCGAGATTAGGCAGATTAACTCCTCCAAAGGACTTGATTAACTGATCGATCTGCAGCTGTGGATCATTGAGCTGCTGATCCTCAATTGCTCACTGTTTTTAGGCTGCACAGACCGTTTGTCAGTCTCATTTTTCTGGGGTGATCGGCGGCCATTTTGTGTCTTGTGGTGCGCCAGCACAAGCTGCGACCAAGTGCATTTAACCCTCAATGGTGTGGTTGTTTTTTGGCTAAAGCCTACATCAGGGTGAAGCTGTCACACCAAGTGCATTTAACCAGCAATAGTCTGTTCATTTTTTGGCCATATACAAAATCAGGGGCAAGCTGCGCCTGTCACCAAGTGCATTTAACCCTCAATGGTGTGGTTGTTTTTTGGCTAAAGCCTACATCAGGGTGAAGCTGTGACACCAAGTGCATTTAACCAGCAATAGTCTGTTCATTTTTTGGCCATATACAAAATCAGGGGCAAGCTGCGCCTGTCACCAAGTGCATTTAACCCTCAATGGTGTGGTTGTTTTTTGGCTAAAGCCTACATCAGGGTGAAGCTGTCACACCAAGTGCATTTAACCAGCAATAGTCTGTTCATTTTTTGGCCATATACAAAATCAGGGGCAAGCTGCGCCTGTCACCAAGTGCATTTAACCCTCAATGGTGTGGTTGTTTTTTGGCTAAAGCCTACATCAGGGTGAAGCTGTCACACCAAGTGCATTTAACCAGCAATAGTCTGTTTATTTTTTGGCCATATCCCAGTCTAATTCTGTCACTAAATCCATACCGGTCACCCAGCGCCTAAATACTAGGCCTCAAATTTATATCCAGCTAAATCTGTCCCTAGTGCTGTAGCTGGGCGAGTTATTTAGTGTCCGTTCAAGCACATTTCTTGTTCTGGGTTGAAATACAATTCCCAATTTAGCAATTTCATAATTTAGTGGTTCCTGCTATATCAGAGCTATTTGAAATCTATCCCAAAAAGGGTATATAATATTGAAGGTGCACATTGGGTCATTCAGAATAACTTCACACACACCCGCTACTGTGTATTTCCAAGTCTAATTCTGTCACTAAACCCATACCTGTCACCCAGCGCCTAAATACTAGGCCTCAAATTTAAATCCCTCTAAATCTCTCGTTACCCGCTGTACTGTTGTTGCTGGGCAAGATATTTAGTGTCCGTCAAAGCACATTTTTTGTTCTGGGTTGAAGTACAATTCCCAATTTAGCAATTTCATAATTTAGTGGTTTCTGCTATATCAGAGCTATTTGAAATCTATCCCTAAAAGGGTATATAATATTGAAGGTGCACATAGGGTCATTCAGAATAACTTCACACACACGCTTCTGTGCATTTCCAAGTCTAATTCTGTCACTAAATCCATACCGGTGACCCAGCGCCTAAATACTAGGCCTCAAATTTAAATCCCTCTAAATCTCTCGTTACCCACCGCTGTACTGTTGTTGCTGGGCAAGATATTTAGTGTCCGTCAAAGCACATTTTTTGTTCTGGGTTGAAGTACAATTCCCAATTTAGCAATTTCATAATTTAGTGGTTTCTGCTATATCAGAGCTATTTGAAATCTATCCCTAAAAGGGTATATAATATTGAAGGTGCACATAGGGTCATTCAGAATAACTTCACACACACGCTTCTGTGCATTTCCAAGTCTAATTCTGTCACTAAATCCATACCGGTGACCCAGCGCCTAAATACTAGGCCTCAAATTTAAATCCCTCTAAATCTCTCGTTACCCACCGCTGTACTGTTGTTGCTGGGCAAGATATTTAGTGTCCGTCAAAGCACATTTTTTGTTCTGGGTTGAAGTACAATTCCCAATTTAGCAATTTCATAATTTAGTGGTTTCTGCTATATCAGAGCTATTTGAAATCTATCCCTAAAAGGGTATATAATATTGAAGGTGCACATAGGGTCATTCAGAATAACTTCACACACACGCTTCTGTGCATTTCCAAGTCTAATTCTGTCACTAAATCCATACCGGTGACCCAGCGCCTAAATACTAGGCCTCAAATTTAAATCCCTCTAAATCTCTCGTTACCCACCGCTGTACTGTTGTTGCTGGGCAAGATATTTAGTGTCCGTCAAAGCACATTTTTTGTTCTGGGTTGAAGTACAATTCCCAATTTAGCAATTTCATAATTTAGTGGTTTCTGCTATATCAGAGCTATTTGAAATCTATCCCTAAAAGGGTATATAATATTGAAGGTGCACATAGGGTCATTCAGAATAACTTCACACACACGCTTCTGTGCATTTCCAAGTCTAATTCTGTCACTAAATCCATACCGGTGACCCAGCGCCTAAATACTAGGCCTCAAATTTAAATCCCTCTAAATCTCTCGTTACCCACCGCTGTACTGTTGTTGCTGGGCAAGATATTTAGTGTCCGTCAAAGCACATTTTTTGTTCTGGGTTGAAGTACAATTCCCAATTTAGCAATTTCATAATTTAGTGGTTTCTGCTATATCAGAGCTATTTGAAATCTATCCCTAAAAGGGTATATAATATTGAAGGTGCACATAGGGTCATTCAGAATAACTTCACACACACGCTTCTGTGCATTTCCAAGTCTAATTCTGTCACTAAATCCATACCGGTGACCCAGCGCCTAAATACTAGGCCTCAAATTTATATCCCGCTAAATCTCTCGTTACCGCTGTACTGTTGTTGCTGGGCAAGATATTTAGTGTCCGTCAAAGCACATTTTTTGTTCTGGGTTGAAGTACAATTCCCAATTTAGCAATTTCATAATTTAGTGGTTCTGCTATATCAGAGCTATTTGAAATCTATCCCAAAAAGGGTATATAATATTGAAGGTGCACATTGGGTCATTCAGAATAACTTCACACACACCCGCTACTGTGTATTTCCAAGTCTAATTCTGTCACTAAACCCATACCTGTCACCCAGCGCCTAAATACTAGGCCTCAAATTTAAATCCCTCTAAATCTCTCGTTACCGCTGTCCTGTTGTAGCTGGGAAAGTTATTTAGTGCCCGTCAAAGCACATTTTTTGTTCTGGGTTGAAGTACAATTCCCAATTTAGCAATTTCATAATTTAGTGGTTCCTGCTATATCAGAGCTATTTGAAATCTATCCCAAAAAGGGTATATAATATTCAAGGTGCACATTGGGTCATTCAGAATAACTTCACACACACGCTTCTGTGCATTTCCAAGTCTAATTCTGTCACTAAATCCATACCGGTCACCCAGCGCCTAAATACTAGGCCTCAAATTTATATCCCGCTGAATTTGAATACAATACATTGGGCCAAATAATATATTTGTTGTTGTGGTGAACCATAACAATGAGAAAAACATCTAGTAAGGGACGCGGACGTGGACATGGTCGTGGTGGTGTTAGTGGACCCTCTGGTGCTGGGAGAGGACGTGGCCGTTCTGCCACATCCACACGTCCTAGTGTACCAACTACCTCAGGTCCCAGTAGCCGCCAGAATTTACAGCGATATATGGTGGGGCCCAATGCCGTTCTAAGGATGGTAAGGCCTGAGCAGGTACAGGCATTAGTCAATTGGGTGGCCGACAGTGGATCCAGCACGTTCACATTATCTCCCACCCAGTCTTCTGCAGAAAGCGCACAGATGGCGCCTGAAAACCAACCCCATCAGTCTGTCACATCACCCCCATGCATACCAGGGAAACTGTCTCAGCCTCAAGTTATGCAGCAGTCTCTTATGCTGTTTGAAGACTCCGCTGGCAGGGTTTCCCAAGGGCATCCACCTAGCCCTTCCCCAGCGGTGAAAGACATAGAATGCACTGACGCACAACCACTTATGTTTCCTGATGATGAGGACATGGGAATACCACCTCAGCATGTCTCTGATGATGACGAAACACAGGTGCCAACTGCTGCGTCTTTCTGCAGTGTGCAGACTGAACAGGAGGTCAGGGATCAAGACTGGGTGGAAGACGATGCAGGGGACGATGAGGTCCTAGACCCCACATGGAATGAAGGTCGTGCCACTGACTTTCACAGTTCGGAGGAAGAGGCAGTGGTGAGACCGAGCCAACAGCGTAGCAAAAGAGGGAGCAGTGGGCAAAAGCAGAACACCCGCCGCCAAGAGACTCCGCCTGCTACTGACCGCCGCCATCTGGGACCGAGCACCCCAAAGGCAGCTTCAAGGAGTTCCCTGGCATGGCACTTCTTCAAACAATGTGCTGACGACAAGACCCGAGTGGTTTGCACGCTGTGCCATCAGAGCCTGAAGCGAGGCATTAACGTTCTGAACCTGAGCACAACCTGCATGACCAGGCACCTGCATGCAAAGCATGAACTGCAGTGGAGTAAACACCTTAAAACCAAGGAAGTCACTCAGGCTCCCCCTGCTACCTCTTCTGCTGCTGCCGCCTCGGCCTATTCTGCTGCTGCCGCCTCGGCCTCTTCCTCCGCCTCTGGAGGAACGTTGGCACCTGCCGCCCAGCAAACAGGGGATGTACCACCAACACCACCACCACCACCTCCGTCACCAAGCGTCTCAACCATGTCACACGCCAGCGTTCAGCTCTCCATCTCACAAACATTTGATAGAAAGCGTAAATTCCCACCTAGCCACCCTCGATCCCTGGCCCTGAATGCCAGCATTTCTAAACTACTGGCCTATGAAATGCTGTCATTTAGGCTGGTGGACACAGACAGCTTCAAACAGCTCATGTCGCTTGCTGTCCCACAGTATGTTGTTCCCAGCCGGCACTACTTCTCCAAGAGAGCCGTGCCTTCCCTGCACAACCAAGTATCCGATAAAATCAAGTGTGCACTGCGCAACGCCATCTGTAGCAAGGTCCACCTAACCACAGATACGTGGACCAGTAAGCACGGCCAGGGACGCTATATCTCCCTAACTGCACACTGGGTAAATGTAGTGGCAGCTGGGCCCCAGGCGGAGAGCTGTTTGGCGCACGTCCTGCCGCCGCCAAGGATCGCAGGGCAACATTCTTTGCCTCCTGTTGCCACCTCCTCCTTCTCGGCTTCCTCCTCCTCTTCTTCCACCTGCTCATCCAGTCAGCCACACACCTTCACCACCAACTTCAGCACAGCCCGGGGTAAACGTCAGCAGGCCATTCTGAAACTCATATGTTTGGGGGACAGGCCCCACACCGCACAGGAGTTGTGGCGGGGTATTAGAACAACAGACCGACGAGTGGTTGCTGCCGGTGAGCCTCAAGCCCGGCCTGGTGGTGTGTGATAATGGGCGAAATCTCGTTGCAGCTCTGGGACTAGCCAATTTGACGCACATCCCTTGCTTGGCGCATGTGCTGAATTTGGTGGTGCAGAAGTTCATTCACAACTACCCCGACATGTCAGAGCTGCTGCATAAAGTGCGGGCCGTCTGTTCGCGCTTCCGGCGTTCACATCCTGCTGCTGCTCGCCTGTCTGCGCTACAGCGTAACTTCGGCCTTCCCGCTCACCGCCTCATATGCGACGTGCCCACCAGGTGGAACTCCACCTTGCACATGCTGGACAGACTGTGCGAGCAGCAGCAGGCCATAGTGGAGTTTCAGCTGCAGCACGCACGGGTCAGTCGCACTACAGAACAGCACCACTTCACCACCAATGACTGGGCCTCCATGCGAGACCTGTGTGCCCTGTTGCGCTGTTTCGAGTACTCCACCAACATGGCCAGTGGCGATGACACCGTTATCAGCGTTACAATACCACTTCTATGTCTCCTTGAGAAAACACTTAGGGCGATGATGGAAGAGGAGGTGGCCCAGGAGGAGGAGGAGGAGGAGGAGGAAGAGGGGTCATTTTTAGCACTTTCAGGCCAGTCTCTTCGAAGTGACTCAGAGGGAGGTTTTTGGCAACAGCAGAGGCCAGGTACAAATGTGGCCAGCCAGGGCCCACTACTGGAGGACGAGGAGGACGAGGATGAGGAGGAGGTGGAGGAGGATGAGGATGAAGCATGGTCACAGCGGGGTGGCACCCAACGCAGCTCGGGTCCATCACTGGTGCGTGGCTGGGGGGAAAGGCAGGACGATGACGATACGCCTCCCACAGAGGACAGCTTGTCCTTACCCCTGGGCAGCCTGGCACACATGAGCGACTACATGCTGCAGTGCCTGCGCAACGACAGCAGAGTTGCCCACATTTTAACCTGTGCGGACTACTGGGTTGCCACCCTGCTGGATCCACGCTACAAAGACAATGTGCCCACCTTACTTCCTGCACTGGAGCGTGATAGGAAGATGCGCGAGTACAAGCGCACGTTGGTAGACGCGCTACTGAGAGCATTCCCAAATGTCACAGGGGAACAAGTGGAAGCCCAAGGCCAAGGCAGAGGAGGAGCAAGAGGTCGCCAAGGCAGCTGTGTCACGGCCAGCTCCTCTGAGGGCAGGGTTAGCATGGCAGAGATGTGGAAAACTTTTGTCAACACGCCACAGCTAACTGCACCACCACCTGATACGCAACGTGTTAGCAGGAGGCAACATTTCACTAACATGGTGGAACAGTACGTGTGCACACCCCTCCACGTACTGACTGATGGTTCGGCCCCATTCAACTTCTGGGTCTCTAAATTGTCCACGTGGCCAGAGCTAGCCTTTTATGCCTTGGAGGTGCTGGCCTGCCCGGCAGCCAGCGTTTTGTCTGAACGTGTATTCAGCACGGCAGGGGGCGTCATTACAGACAAACGCAGCCGCCTGTCTACAGCCAATGTGGACAAGCTGACGTTCATAAAAATGAACCAGGCATGGATCCCACAGGACCTGTCCGTCCCTTGTCCAGATTAGACATTAACTACCTCCCCATAACCATATATTATTGGACTCCAGGGCACTTCCTCATTCAATCCTATTTTTATTTTCATTTTACCATTATATTGCGATGCTACCCAAAGTTGAATGAACCTCTCCTCTGCCTGTGTGCTAGGCCTAAATATATGCCAATGGACTGTTGCAGTGGTGGCTGACATGAAGCCTGATTCTCTGCTATGACATGCAGACTGATTCTCTGCTGACATGAAGCCAGATCCTCTGTTACGGGACCTCTCTCCTCTGCCTGTGTGTGTGCTGGGCCTAAATATATGCCAATGGACTGTTGCAGTGGTGGCTGACGTGAAGCCTCATTCTCTGCTATGACATGCAGACTGATTCTCTGCTGACATGAAGCCAGATTCTCTGTTACGGGACCTCTCTCCTCTGCCTGTGTGTGCTGGGCCTAAATATATGCCAATGGACTGTTGCAGTGGTGGCTGACGTGAAGCCTCATTCTCTGCTATGACATGCAGACTAATTCTCTGCTGACATGAAGACAGATTCTCTGTTACGGGACCTCCCTCCTCTGCCTGGGTGCTGGGCCTAAATATATGCCAATGGACTGTTGCAGTGGTGGCTGACGTGAAGCCTCATTCTCTGCTATGACATGCAGACTGATTCTCTGCTGACATGAAGCCAGATCCTCTGTTACGGGACCTCTCTCCTCTGCCTGTGTGTGTGCTGGGCCTAAATATATGCCAATGGACTGTTGCAGTGGTGGCTGACGTGAAGCCTCATTCTCTGCTATGACATGCAGACTGATTCTCTGCTGACATGAAGCCAGATTGTCTGTTACGGGACCTCTCTCCTCTGCCTGGGTGCTGGGTAGTGTTGAGCGCGAATATTCGAAAAGCAAATTTTTTTCGCGAATATCGCAACTTCGCGATTTCGCGAATATTTCGAATATAGTGCTATATATTCGTAAAAACGAATATTCGTTTTTTGTTTTTTCCCCCCCCCCCCCACAAAATTACAGTACACATATAATTGATTGTTTCCCAAAGGTCCAACAGCTCAGATCTTACTCACATTGCCTAGAAAGTGATTGAGGCGCGAATCTTCGTAAGGCGATTTTATTAGCGCACATGCGAATATCGGCACGTCCCAGAACAGAGGCAAAGGGCTTTGCATTCATACATTAGTGAATTGAGTTGCGAATCTTCGTAAGGCGATTTTATTAGCGCACATGCGAATATCTACACTTGTCCCAGAACAGAGGCAAAGGGCTTTGCATTCATACATTAGTGATTGAATTGAGCTGCGAATCTTCGTAAGGCGATTTTATTAACGCAAATGCAAATATCTACACTTGTCCCCAGAACAGAGAGGCAAAGGCCTGTGCATTCATATAGTATAGCACCATATTCGCGAATACGTAGAACTTCGTAAAATTCGATTAACGAAAATTCGTATTTTTTATTTTACTTTCCACCTTACAGATTACATTGATCTGTACTCTGTCAACTACTGTCATCACCCCCCACTGTATCTCGATTGATTCCCAAAAGTCTCACATTCCCTAGAAAGTGATTGAGGTGCGAATCTTCGTAAGGCGATTTTATTAGCGCACATGCGAATATCTACACTTGTCCCAGAACAGAGGCAAAGGGCATTGCATTCATACATTAGTGATTGAATTGAGTTGCGAATCTTCGTAAGGCGATTTCATTAGCGCACATGTGAATTTTGCATAAAATATATGTATAATGCGATGCGAAAATTCGAATTATCGCATATGCGAAATAATAACGAATTTGAATAATCGCGAATATTTTACGAATATTCTTTCGAATATTCACAAAATTTCGCGAATTCGAATATGGGACATGCCGCTCAACACTAGTGCTGGGCCTAAATTTATGACAATGGACTGTTGCAGTGGTGGGTGACGTGAAGCCTGATTCTCTGCTATGACATGCAGACTGATTCTCTGCTGACATGAAGCCAGATTGTCTGTTACGGGACCTCTCTCCTCTGCCTGTGTGTGTGCTGGGCCTAAATATATGCCAATGGACTGTTGCAGTGGTGGCTGACGTGAAGCCTCATTCTCTGCTATGACATGCAGACTAATTCTCTGCTGACATGAAGCCAGATTGTCTGTTACGGGACCTCTCTCCTCTGCCTGGGTGCCGGGGCCTAAATATCTGAGAATGGACTGTTCCAGTGGTGGGTGACGGGAAGCCAGATTCTCTGCTATGGAACCTCTCTCCAATTGATTTTGGTTAATTTTTATTTATTTAATTTTTATTTTAATTCATTTCCCTATCCACATTTGTTTGCAGGGGATTTACCTACATGTTGCTGCCTTTTGCAGCCCTCTAGCTCTTTCCTGGGCTGTTTTACAGCCTTTTTAGTGCCGAAAAGTTCGGGTCCCCATTGACTTCAATGGGGTTCGGGTTCGGGACGAAGTTCGGATCGGGTTCGGATCCCGAACCCGAACATTTCCGGGATGTTCGGCCGAACTTCTCGAACCCGAACATCCAGGTGTTCGCTCAACTCTATATATAACCCCTTCTAGCCTCTTAGGACTCTTCCCATTTATTTTTTTATGATTTTTTTTCCTCCCTAAGCAATAGTAAATGATGTCTGACTGACACTGCCATACATAGCTATGGGTAAACGCATGTTTGATGGCGTTAACATACAGTGTGTTTAAAAACACACTGCACCAGCACGTCTCCTGCTTTTTAATATTCTAAAGCTTTCAAAAATTGTCTCTCATCTGAGGCAGATAATGTTTAAACACACAGTGCTATGGGATAAAAAAATAAAAATAAAAGTACCTTGGGGGATCAAGCGTCTAAAAATTATGCTTTAACTGGGTCAGAATGCCTGCCCATACGACAAGCACAAATGTTGATCGTCAGATGAAAAAGTGGCTACTTGTGAACTAGTGAAAAAAAATTCTGCCTTTTAATTGGTGGCCACAATAGTAGCGGTAGCAAGGCCAGATCTATTCATTGGCCCCAGCCGGAGGAGTGTGAAATTTCCTCCCGAATTCAGGCTTGGTTCATTTCGACAAAAAAGATGTATTGGACAACTACGAGATGATACTAGAGGCAGGGCAAGAAAGAAGAAAGAGAGCGTGCTTGGCCAGTTCGGGCCACTGTTCCAGTCTGCTTGACCAGAAATCCATGGGGTAAGAGAACTAAGTATGCGCCAGAGACTGGCCAAAGTTTAGGTAGGCCTGAACCTGGACATTGAGGAGGGAGCTGTTGACTTGCTGACTGGCCTCAGCCTGGGGTGGCACGTGGAAAAACGACTGCATCATGTTGAAGAGACTGAAATGGCTGCTGCTACTGTTGCGGCTTCTGCTGTTTGTGGTGGTGGGAGGGAGGTGACTCTGCAAGGAGCGGAGAGGAGCCTCCCTTTCAGACACTCTGGCGGCAGGCCTTTGCTTGCTGTGGCAAGTTGCATACACAGTGTTTCTTGGTTATTATGTAATTTGTCCTGATTTAGGAAGGAGGAAAAAATTTCCCTATTTAGCTTTGATAGCGAGGGCTATCCAGGAATCATGACTGTTTG
Source organism: Bufo gargarizans (assembly GCF_014858855.1). Lineage (NCBI taxonomy): Eukaryota > Metazoa > Chordata > Amphibia > Anura > Bufonidae > Bufo > Bufo gargarizans. The sequence continues at coordinate 477,289,577 of NC_058083.1, forward strand.
AGGTCACCGATCCACTTGTCACTGCGTGAGCAAGCAAGCATACTGGTCGCCATTCTGGCCAGCGTGGCCGAGGAGCCAGTCCCCCCCCTGAGACGATTTTGTGTTGTGGCCAGTGTCACCGTCATTATCATTTTTCTCTTGCTCCCCCAGATCCTACTCCTGGCAGCAACTCCTCCTCCTCCTCCCCCGTGGGAGTTTCTCTATGTGGGTCCCTAACAGTCACAGGAAAGACAGCAAGATGCATTAGCTGTTCTTCCTCCTCCTTCATTGCCAACAATTACATGAGCATCGGTATCTCTTCAAACAAAACATATGAGGGGGATGAGGGACAACTGCAGCATGAATGGCATGAGCTGCCACTGCCCAACCTGGAAACAACACATGCTCCCTGTTAAGGCTGTCTGGTGCATGACAGACTCATTCCTGGCATTCCGCTGCTTGTACAGACACTCGAGCATGTGCAATGTTCAATTCCAGCGAGTTAGAATGTCGCGGATTAAACGGTGTAGCTGCAGACCATTCTGGCGCTGCAAGTTCAGAAGAGTGCTCCTCATCACGTGAGAATGGTTGAAAAGATGGACAGTCTCCTGGGGATTGCCCGCACCTTGTGTAAGCCAGTGCATTTTTAAAAAGGCCATGTAGGGAGCATGTGTTATTTCCCCCAGGTTCAGGGTGGCCAGGATGTTGCGCCCATTGTTGCTGACCATCTTGCCCAGTTGGAGTCGGCGGGGTGACAGCCAGTGGGATTTTACTACTTGATGTTCTTGTAAAAGGAAATATTAATATTTTCCATTAATATTAACAATTAATATGAATAAATAGGCATAATTCATCTATTATTGCTGGCTCCGTCTATTTCCTTTATTCTAACTGTTGCTCTACCTTTTCCAGAACTGCTTGTGCTGAATTACGGCGGCGACAAAAGACTATAGGCTGTATTAACAGCAGAAGAAAAGTTCCAGCACTATTGAAGATTCTGTTGCTTTGTCTTTATTTTCGGTAACAAATTACATCATGTGGACACCATCTCACTCCCCCGCACATTGACGCGTTTCGAACTATATCGTTCTCAGTCGTAACTGTGTGCACTGCCTGACCCTCGGGTTTAAATAGATCCATTCCCCCTGAAAAGGAGGGGAACCACATGGGGGTGTGAGATGGTGTCCACATGATGTAATTTGTTACTGAAAATAAAGACAAAGCAGCAGAATCTTTAATAGTGTTGGAACTTTTTTCTGCTGTTTATATATAAAGAACTTACCTGGTTCGTTCCGTGCATGGAGGATAAAGGATACATGGTGAGCTGGACATTTTGTTTATTAACCCCTTTCTTCCCGTGTATAGACGTCATGGCAGCTCTTTAATCCAAGCGCTGCAAATCGCTTGGATTAAAGCTTCTGCCCCTGCCCTGCTGCTGTCACGGACAGCATACAGTGCAGTAATGCCAGCAAGGGACCAATCAGAGTGGTCCCTTGCCAGCAATCGATCCGATTGGTTAGTCTGTGCAGATTAACTAATCGGATCGCGGCAGTGTAAAAGTGCCTGTTCCAGGCTCTGATCTGCGCTCTGCAGATCAGAGCCTGAAATCAGGTAATGTGTCCTGGTGCCCCCTCGATCTGTATCTCCCCCCCGTGCGCCTCCAACCCCCCCCCCCTGTGAGCCCTGCCTCCGCCATCTGTCTGCACCTGATGTGGTTCACACCCCGCCATCCATGTACCCAGCCCCTGATGCGGTCCCCCCTTCCCCCCCATCCATGCATCCTGCCCCCATCTGTGCCCCCTCAATGCTGGCCGTACCACCCCTTTCCAGCGCTGCCACCATTTCTGCTCCCGGTGCGGTCCCCCTACTGTATTTGATTGCGGCGGCTCCATTCCTGAGTCACCACCATCAGCAGGGTGTGTCAGCTGTATGCTGACATTCTGCTTTAACCCCTTAGATGCCGCAGTAGCGTCATCCATGTGGTTAATAGAGGGAGGGGGCTCCCTCTCTCAACCATCGAGGCTGCCGCGCTGTTATGGCAGCGCCCGATAGTTGCCATGGCAACCGGACGCTTTGCAAAGGCGTCGGGTGTTGCCATCTACAGGAAATTGGATGGTATTATACTTTGCTAAACAATAGCATTGCAAAGTATAGTACAGCCATCAGCCCCACTGGATCTTTTCTTCAAGATCCAAGTGAGACTTGATTAAAAAAAAATTGAAAATAATAAAAGTAAAAATAAATAAATTAAATTGTAAATAAGAAAAAATAAATAGCCTTTTCCTATAAAAAATGGAAAGAAAAAAAACTACACATATTAGGTATCACCGCGTCCATAACGAAATTATCTATAAATATATCACATGAACGACCCCATCCGATAAACACCATATAAAAAACTGTGTCAAAAAATTCCATTTTTGTCACCTTACATCACCGAGCAATCAAAAAGGCATATGTCAAACAAAATGGTATCAATAAAACCATCACCTCATCCCACAAAAAATGAGACCCTTCACAATTGCTCAATAGATAAAAAAAAATAAAAATAGCTCTCAGAGACACTAAAACATAATTTTTTTTATTTCAAATATGCTATTATTGTGTTAAGGTGAAATAAAAATAAAAAAGTGTACATATTAGGTATTGCCGCATCTGTAAAAACATGCTCGATAAAAATATCACATGAACTAACCCCTCAGGTGAACACCGTCAATTTTTTTTTTTTATAAAAACAGTGCCCAAAAAGCAATTTGTCACCTTCCATTACAAAAAGTGCAACACCAAGCGATCAAAAAAGCGTATACCCCCCCCCCAAGATAGTACCAATTAAACGTCACCTCATCCTGCAAAAAATTATAACCTATTTAAGGCAATCGCCTAAAAAATAAAAAAGCTATGGCTCTCAGACTATGGAGACACTAAAACATAATTTTTTTGGTTTAAAAATTATATTATTGTGTAAAACTTAAATAAATAAGAAAAAGTATACATATTAGGTATTGCCACGTCCGTAACTATCTGCTCTATAAAAGGGTTACATGACCTAACCCCTCAGATGAACGCTGTAAAAATAAATTATTAAATAAATGAAAACTGTTCCAAAACAGACAATTTTTGTCCCATAAAGTGTAATAATGAATGATCAAAAACTCCTATGTACCCAAAAATTTCAGGTGACTACCTCTTGAAGCTTATCAAGAGAATGCCAAGAGTGTGCAAAGCAGTAATCAAAGCAAAAGGTGGCTACTTTGAAGAAACTAGAATATTACATATTTTCAGTTTTTTCACACTTTTTTGTTATATATATAATTCCACATGTGTTAATTCATAGTTTTGATGCCTTCAGTGTGAATCTACAATTTTCATAGTCATGAAACTAAAGAAAACTCTTTGAATGAGAAGGTGTGTCCAAACTTTTGGTCTGTACTGTATATATATATATATATATATAGTGCCTTCCAAAAGTATTCACCCCCTTGACTTTTCTCAGATTTTGTTACATTACAGCCTTAAGTTCAATGCTTTGTTAATCAGAATTTTATGTGATGGATCAGAACACAATAGTCTAAGTTGGTGAAGTGAAATGAGAAAAATATATAAATAAAACTATTGTTTAGAAATAGAAAACAGAAAATTAGCATGTGCGTATGTATTCACCCCTCTTTGTTATGAAGCCCATAAAAAGATATGGTGTAACCAATAACCTTCAGAAGTCATATAATTAGTGGAATGATGTCCACCTTTGTGCAATCTAAGTGTCACATGATCTGTCATTACATATACACACCTTTTTTGAAAGGCCCCAGAGGCTGCAACACCTAAGCAAGAGGCATCACTAACCAAACACTGCCATGAAGACCAAGGAACTCTCCAAACAAGTAAGGGACAATGCTGTTAAGAAGTAAAAGTCAGGTTTAGGTTATACAAAAAAAATCCCCAGGAGCACCATCAAATCTATCATAACCAAATGGAAAGAACATGGCACAACAGCAAACCTGCCAAGAGACGGCCGCCCACCAAAACTCACGGACCAGGCAAGGAGGGCATTAATCAGAGAGGCAGCACAGAGACCTAAGGTAACCCTGGAGGAGCTGCAGAGTTCCACAGCAGAGACTGCAGTATCTGTACATAGGACAACAATAAGCCGTACGCTCCATAGAGTTGGGCTTTATGGCAGAATGGCCAGAAGAAAGCCATTACTTTCATCAAAAAACACAAAAGGCATGTTGTGAGTTTGCAAAAAGGCGTGTGGCAAACTCCCAAATTGTATGGAGGAAGGTGCTCTGGTCTAATGAGACAAAAATTGAACTTTTCGGCCATCAAAGAATATGCTATGTCTGGAGCAAACCCAACACATCACCCAAAGAACACCATCCCCACAGTGAGACATGGTGGTGGCAGCATCATGCTGTGGGGATGTTTTTCAGCAGCCGGGAATGGGAAACTGGTCAGAGTTGAGGGAAAGATGGATGGTGCTAAATACCGGGATATTCAAGAGCAAAACCTGTCCCACTCTGTGCGTGATCTGAGGCTAGGACGGAGGTTCACCTTCCAGCCGGACAATGCCCCCAAACACACTGCTAAAGCAACACTTGAGTGGTTTAAGGGGAAACATGTAAATGTGTTGGAATGGCCGAGTCACAGCCCAGATCTCAATCCAATAGAAAATCTGTGGTCAGACTTAAAGATTGCTGTTCACAAGCGCAAACCATACAACTTGAAGGAACTGGGGCAGTCTTGCAAGGAGGAATGGGCAAAAATCCCAGTGGTAAGATGTGGCGACTGCTCATAGAGATTTATCTAAAGTGACTTGGAGCTGTGATTGCTGCAAAAGGTGGCTCTACAAAGTATTGACTTTAGGGGGTGAATAATTATGCACATCGACTTTTTCTGTTATTTTGTCCTATTTGTTGTTTGCTTCACAATAAATAAAAAAAATAAAAAAACCTCTTCAAAGTTGTCGGCATGTTCTGTAAATTAAATGACGCAAATCCTCGAAAAAGCCATGTGGATTCCAGGTTGGGAGGCACCAAAATACGAAAAAAAAGTCAATGGGGGTGAATACTTTTGCTAGGCACTGTGTATGTGTGTATATATATATATATATATATATATATATATATACATACGCACATGGTAATACACTAACAGCACTATAATAAACCTAATTACACTAACACTATACAATACCAACTATAAATCCACCCCAAAATCTAGCTAGACATACACTCACACATACACATAACCGCAGCAGCACCCTCCCACCTGACGCTAGACTGTCCTTACAAGGGGTTACACAATACAAGGGTTACAGGATCCAATGCAGGGGTTGCTGTGGTAATAGGATATAAGAAAATGGATACTGCCTTCGTGGTATAGGGTAATGCAGGGATATGGCAAGGTAGGGGTAAATTATATAATGCAGGGGTTAGGGTGTATTGCAGGGATTAGGGGTATACAAGGTAGGGGTTAACAATGGAATGATATTGGTGTCAGTGGAATAAAAGGGTTAATACAGTAAGATTGGTGGCAGTAGGATATAGGGAAAGGGTTAATAATGATGATCGTTGCTCTAGGGGGTAGGGAAAGGGTTATTCAGCCAGATGATCGTTTCCAGGGGTTAATGCTTGTCATCCAGGGATTAATTCTCGCTTGCTCATCGTCCTGGGGTAGATTCTGGCTTCTCATTGGAGCTGCTTGGCTCAACTGATGAGAGCTCCGCCGCCGGACTATTTAAATCCGGCAGCGCTCGCTCCCGAGCAGCCCGCGCTGCAGGCATGTGAGCACACCTGCAGGCAGGTGCACGTGGGCTGGCACCGTAATATGACGTCACTGCACCAGCCCGTGCATACCAGCGCTTCCAGACGGAGGATCGCTTTTATCCTCCTGCCTTTGAAGTGACCGCGTACCTCTGGCACTGTAAGTACAGCACCGGAGGTACGTGTCATACAAGAGCAGTAGAGCCCTTTGTTTCTCAGTCCTTGAAATGCAAAATATCTCCGGCCCTGCTGGAGGTGTTTAGCTAAAGGCAGAGGATCTATTTGATCCTCTGTCTTTTGATGTGCCCGCAACTGGACACATTTGTCCAGTTATCCAGGTGGCATCTCCCCCCTGCAGGCGCGCTGGATGTGCCTGCAGAAAGATTCAGTAGGGGGGCATTTATAGCATAAAATATAAGTATATATATATATATATATATATATATTTATATATGTATGTAAATACAAGGGCATATATATATATATATATATATATATACATACATACACACACACACAACCTGGGGGCATAAATGTACTGGGACCCTCCCCCCCCCCCCCCCCACTGGCCATGGAAGGGGCAAATATACATATATACAGTGGGATGCGAAAGTTTGGGCAACCTTGTTAATCGTCATGATTTTCCTGTATAAATCGTTGGTTGTTCCGATAAAAAAATGTCAGTTAAATATATCATATAGGAGACACACACAGTGATATTTTAGAAGTGAAATGAAGTTTATTGGATTTACAGAAAGTGTGCTATAATTGTTTAAACAAAATTAGGCAGGTGCATAAATTTGGGCACTGTTGTCATTTTATTGATTCCAAAACCTTTAGAACTAATTATTGGAACTCAAATTGGCTTGGTAAGCTCAGTGACCCCTGACCTACATACACAGGTGAATCCAATTATGAGAAAGAGTATTTAAGGGGGTCAATTGTAAGTTTCCCTCCTCTTTTAATTTTCTCTGAAGAGTAGCAACATGGGGGTCTCAAAACAACTCTCAAATGACCTGAAGACAAAGATTGTTCACCATCATGGTTTAGGGGAAGGATACAGAAAGCTGTCTCAGAGATTTCAGCTGTCTGTTTCCACAGTTAGGAACATATTGAGGAAATGGAAGACCACAGGCTCAGTTCAAGTTAAGGCTCGAAGTGGCAGACCAAGAAAAATCTCGGATAGACAGAAGCGACGAATGGTGAGAACAGTCAGAGTCAACCCACAGACCAGCACCAAAGACCTACAACATCATCTTGCTGCAGATGGAGTCACTGTGCATCGTTCAACCATTCGGCGCACTTTACACAAGGAGATGCTGTATGCGAGAGTGATGCAGAGGAAGCCTTTTCTCCGCCCACAGCACGAAAAGTGCCGCTTGAGGTGGGCTAAAGCACATTTGGACAAGCCAGCTTCATTTTGGAATAAGGTGCTGTGGACTGATGAAACTAAAATTGAGTTATTTGGCCATAACAAGGGGCGTTATGCATGGAGGAAAAAGAACACAGCATTCCAAGAAAAACACCTGCTACCTACAGTAAAATATGGTGGTGGTTCCATCATGCTGTGGGGCTGTGTGGCCAGTGCAGGGACTGGGAATCTTGTCAAAGTTGAGGGACGCATGGATTCCACTCAGTATCAGCAGATTCTGGAGACCAATGTCCAGGAATCAGTGACAAAGCTGAAGCTGCGCCGGGGCTGGATCTTTCAACAAGACAACGACCCTAAACACTGCTCAAAATCCACTAAGGCATTTATGCAGAGGAACAAGTACAACGTTCTGGAATGGCCATCTCAGTCCCCAGACCTGAATATAATTGAAAATCTGTGGTGTGACTTAAAGAGAGCTGTCCATGCTCGGAAGCCATCAAACCTGAATGAACTAAAGATGTTTTGTAAAGAGAAATGGTCCAAAATACCTTCAACTAGAATCCAGACTCTCATTGGAACCTACAGGAAGCGTTTAGAGGCTGTAATTTCTGCAAAAGGAGGATCTACTAAATATTGATTTCATTTCTTTTTTGTGGTGCCCAAATTTATGCACCTGCCTAATTTTGTTTAAACAATTATAGCACACTTTCTGTAAATCCAATAAGCTTCATTTCACTTCTCAAATATCACTGTGTGTGTCTCCTATATGATATATTTAACTGACATTTTTTATCGGAACAACCAACGATTTATACAGGAAAATCATGACCATTAACAAGGTTGCCCAAACTTTCGCATCCCACTGTATATATATATCCATTATGGCGCATATATATATATATATATCTATATACATACACACATGAGGATTGGGCAGCAACAGGACTTGAGGGAAATATAAGTATACATATAGAAATAATAGTAGAAAGAGTCCAGCTCGCCTGCTTAGGGCATTCTGTGACAATGAACTCCTGGTGCGCGTAAAAGGTAAGACCTTGGGAAACTTAGCTGATAAAAAAAAAAAATCCAGCACCAAGGAAATGTTAAGCTGTGCGTTCCTTTATTACAGTGATAAAATTCATGCAGCAAATCAACGACATCCAGTGACATCCATCTGTTAAGTCAACGAGTTTCAAACAAAACTGTTCCAAGTTATGATTAAGAACAGTTTTGTTTGAAACGCGTTGACTTTACAGATGGATGTCACTGGATGTCGTTGATTTGCTGCATGAATTTTACCACTGTAATAATGGAACGCACAGCTTAACATTTCCTTGGTGCTGGATTATTTTTTTTTTATACATATAGACATGTATGTAAATCACAGGGGCCTACATACATATCTATATACATACATCTATATTCTGGGACTAACACATTGGGGAATATATATATATATATATATATATATACACACATATATATATATATATATATATATATATATACATATACATATTCATATATACAAATACCTGGCACAGTCGTTAGTTGCAACTGATCACTTGTGTGGCTACTGTCGCCCCGGCCAATCAGCTCCAACACGGCATGACAATGCTTGACTTGACACATGTGATAGAAAGAAGGGGTGGTGGGAGCGACGCTGTGCTTTGCTGCTGTTGGGGACTGGACCGTGTCCATGGAGCAGGTGGTGGAGGAGGCGGATAGGTGCTAGCTGTGGGAGCCAGGCTGATACAATCTTGGGAAGGGGGTGGGTCAAAGGGACATGGCAATGTTTCTAGGGTGCTGCCTCTCGACTCCCGCAAAAAACATTGACCCAGTGGGCAGTGAAAGACATGTACTGTCCCTGCCTGTAAGAGCTGCTCTAGGTGTCCACCGTGGAGTGCAGCTTGCCGCACAGATAATCCCAGGGAGTGGCCAGCATACTCCTAAGAGAGTACAAGGCACTTTTACAATACGCAATTTATGGTGGAGTAAAACTTTATTCATGGCCAAACAATCCATTATAGATGTCTGACAACATTGCCGAGGAGAAGGTGATGATGATGACAAAGATTCTGTATTGCTTGGGATGCAGATTAGCTGCCACAAAGAGGACCAGAAGGAGGACAGACTTGTTCTGATTGGGAATGCTGACCACTTTTATTTTCCCAAAGGATCTGGTAATGCTGCCTTATGTGGTAGCTATCAGTGTGTTTAAACGGATCTTGCACACCGCTCTGTTTTTTTGTGCTCGTCTTGTGGAGAAAAAACACCATACAGGAGTTGCTCACACAGAACTACAGGCAGCCAAGCTGGGCTTAGCTCTGGCACATTTTGCACCTAACCCACCCACAGTGTCAGCGGCATCACCAGATCCCGAAGCAGACATGGCCCTGTCGGTCCTTTGGGAGGTACGTCGCCTCTACTCTTTATTGCTGCCGCCACCACCGTTCTCCGCTGATGCCTCCTCCTCAGCACCCCGATCCGCCTCCCAGGTCCTTTCCAGCACACAATCATCATCGGAGTTCTCACCCTCCCTGTCGCTTTTATCACACTGTGATTATTATGGTGGGCTCCTGGGCCCCACTCCCCTGCTCTGCATTTGCCCCGACCGCCACTGTAGCTCCCCCCACCTCCAATTCTGTGGATACAGGTGACACTATTACCACCACCATCAACACAGCAATAAATGGGGTACTCAGCCTCCTCCCCAAACTCCTCCTCAGGGCAGCCCAAATGGTGACTGCCCATAGACATGTCGTCAACAGGGAGACTCTCTTGACTATCTGCAGTAGGGCATGGTGGGGTTTTCTTGCCACTTCTTAGGAAAAAGGAAGGTGTAACAAACATATCTGTCTGGGCTCCAGTGGCACGATCCTCAGCGCTGGCAAACCCACGCTGGAAGAGATGCACTGCTGAACCATGCCCCCCTGGTGATGCTATTGCATCCCTAGCAACAGAATGCAATGCTCTGTTTCTCCCGTCGGTGGGCATGTGCTGGGAGAGATTAGCAGTGGGCTGATTGCTCAGGTGCTCTATTACTGTGTGCTAGTGTTTCTGACTAATGGAGCGCCGAGTCATGGACCTATCTGGTTCTGATCCAGGGACTCTGCGCTCTATTTAAATCCCTTCTTGACCATACCTGGAAATACATCAGCCTTGGAGCCAATCGGGGCAAGCCCTTCCCCTCACCGTGTCTCTCAGGGTCATGTTAGAACCCTTCTTCTTTCTCCCCAGTGCATTTTTCCCCTCAACATGTGCAATGAAATGGTGCTATGTGTCATTTTAGTGGATCCATCCGAAGCAAATCTGAAAATATTCAAGTTCATCTGGCATCCGAAAAATAGCAAATGTCGGACTGAACCTGGTTCGCCCATCATTAAAGTTGACCTATTTTCGAAAAATTTTAATCCACTCTTCATTCCAATTGAATTTCATTCCTCCTAAAAATTCCTTAAAGGACTTGTGTCATCTGGGACTTTGATGTCGTATCGCTAGTAAGATAGGTGTGGGTCCCACATCCAAGATCCACACCTATATGTAAAACGGGCCCACAAAAGTTAATGGAGAGCACACCATGCACGTGCCATTACCCCTCCATTGACTTCTATGAGACTGGCGTAAATAGCTGAGCCAAAGTCACATAGGTGCAGGTCCCTCTTCTGGGACCCATACCTCTTTCAAAAACCTATCCTGAGGACAGGTCATCAATATTCGACTCCCTGAATATCCCTTTAAAGGGAACCTGTCACCTCAAAAATGCATCTACGCCCACCAACAGTACCTAATAGTAGCCCGCAGCCTGTTAATAATCATATGCTTCATCCTGTTGCCCAATGCTGCATAAGTTCAAAAAACACAGTTTTATTCTCCATCAGCGCTATAGTACCAGCCAGCTTGAAGTCAAGGGGGCAGTGGCCTCCTTGCTTCAAGTCAAGGTAACCATGTCCCCTAACCGTCCCCTCTTGCCTGAGAGTGACAGCCTGCAGTGTGGCCGCGATTCCCCAAGTCTCGCGCATGCGCATTGCGCCGCTAAAACCCAGCTAACAGCGGCAGCATGAGCTGTAACAGCATGCGGATATTTGATTATAATCTAACTAATTATATACAATCATTAACTACTAAAACGTGCCTTAGATGTATTCACTTACTGGTTTGACTGATGGTTACCTTATAATATTCACACAAAGATGCCACATGCCGCATGCTAATGAGCTGATTTGAGTCCAGCGTGATGTCAGTGAGTCCAGCGTTTTTTTAATTCAGAGCTATAGCCACTCCCCCGCCCACCTGCTGCTGATTCATATGGAAAATAACTGTCAATCAGCAGCAGGTGGGCGGGGAGAGTCAGGAGCTCATGAATATTCAGGACTGATCATTATGAGCTGGAGCTTTTCAATACAAGATGTTGGCAGATTGACTGGGTCAATTAAAGAAAGTGACCCAGCATTTTGCTAAGAGAATCAGTCACTTATTTATGTTGCCCTTAGTTAGGACACCATAAAACTGGTGACAGGTTCCCTTTAAGTGTTGAGAACTATTTCACTCACACCTTGTCATTGCACTTGTGTCATACAATAAAAGTCACTTGGTAAGAAAAGGAGCAATGTGTAAACTAGAAATATTAAAAATAGAATACAAGACGCAGGGAGAAGACCTAACGAGAAAGGGAAGGCTATTTCTGATAATGTCATCTAGAGCTCCTGGAGGGAGCATCACTGGCCTTTTCATGGAAATGCAATTAAAGGATGAAAACATTGCAGGCATTTCTCCAGCTTCTGTTTTATTTGTAATTGTCAATATTCGTATACGTAGAGAAATTTCCACAGCATCACATTTGCGTGAAGTCTTAGGCTTTGTTCACATATTCAGGATTTGATGAGAAATTATTTAGGCACAGACTTCTCTCCTAAATCCTTAATCAAGTCTGCAAACTTTTAACATCTAATGCAACAGAACCACTGATTAGCCCCACATGAATAAGCCCTTTTGGATTTGGTTAATCCTTTTGCGGATCACTTGTTACATCCATGGCAGAAATCCAAGTATCAGTCTTGGTTTTCTGCCGCGGATCCCTTTCTAACTTTATGTCATAGTCGCCATAAGCAAATTCTCAACATAGCCTTAAAGTGACCCTCTAAAGCTAAAATTGTCTAAACATTGTGAGGCAGTGACAGGCCTCGTATATGAGGGAAGATATGTGTCTCCTAGAAGGGTGCAGGAAACCTATTAGAGGAGATGTATGGTGTGAATTGCTGTGATTTCCCCACGATCACCTGGCCTGAGGTGAGGCCATGTGAGATAATCACTTGGGGATAAATCAATCTTCATTGTGTGAGAGGAGGAGTTAGGCCCCAGGGAACAGACCTGCAGAGGACCTGTGTGGTCCAAGCCAGGAGGGCTGGGGGGACACAAGTCTAAGGAAGCCTGAGTTTTGGGGAATTGAGTAGGAAGCCTGCAGAGGTTCTGTGTGGTTCCAGCCAGGAGGACTGGGGGCCACAAGGCTGAGGAAGCCTAATGGGAAATCTTAGGCTAGGTCTACATGATGACATTTGTCGCGCGACATTTGTGTTGCACTAATGTCGCGCGACAATTTTTATAATGGCAGTCTATGGTGTTACACTGCAACATGCAACATGTTGTGACTGCGACGCAACAGTCGCAGAAAATCCATTTGAGATGGATTTTTCTGTGACTGTTGCGTCGCAGCATATTGCGTGTTGCAGTGCGACACCATAGACTGCCATTATAAAAATTGTAGCGCAACATTGGTGCAACAAAATGTTGCGCTACAAATGTTGCAGTGTAGTTGTGCCCTATCTGTTGCGCGACAAATGTCGTCGTGTAGACCTAGCCTAACAGGGGACCAAAACAAAGGAAGCAGAGGAGGCACCAGGTGTGTTGACTATTCAGGGATCAGGTAGTCAAATTTCAATAGATTTGGATTGGAGGCTCCCTTTAATGATCATGATGAAGAGTTTTATTTCACAGAAATCAGACCAGTAAAGTAATGGAATGAGTCCCTGTCAAAGAAAATAGAGAAAACTCATGCAAATGTTCTTCATATTTGTCAGGTCGGAATGAGCGAGATGACAGTACAGTGTTGTAATCACTCCGTTGTTTTTGCACCAGAGCCTGTTCCCAGTTTATCTGCTACAATTAGAATACGGGAAAAGAGCGCAACATTTGGGAATGCAGATGAATATTGACAACTTGCATGTGGTTGCATACGTAGGTGCCAGGCTGTGACCTGGTAAATTAGAGGCAAGTGGTCCACGCAGCATGGTGTTACTGATTCTCATGAACGATCAGCAGAAGGCTCCCGGTGAGAGGAATCTGGATTTTTATTAAATATGGCCTGTTTATGGTGCAGTATATTCTATGCTCAATGTTACACTGCCCTCTAATGAACAAGGCCGGAATATGTTTTCTAGAAAATGTAATTTTAAGTATTCCTCCTGCTTTGCCAAGCTCTTTTAGAAATTACCACCACTGATCTCTGCAGATACGATATACCTAGCATATTCCAGAGCATGCCAGAACTAAAAAACCTACAGATCTGATCATCGTGACAGGTAGGTTTTCCCATGCAGCAGAATAACTATCAGGGATCTTGGTGCGGATGGCTGGTGAAATGTAAATGTATTGAAGACAAAAGTATATACCATGAGTTGCACAGGTGCTGGGCTATGAAAATGTAACCCATTAGATTTATATTTGCCAATTTTTGTGGAGGAACAGCAGAGGGATTACAAAGGGAAGACTATAAAGCAGAGCACACAGGGCACCACATAGAGTTTGCACGTCCCTGAAGTACAACTGTTCACAAATGTACAAATGAATCCCTTCAACGAACCCTGAGTAACACAAGACCCATTAAATACATACAGACCCCAGCCAAGACAACCTAAATAAATACAGGCACATAAATACATACAGATTCTTCTATGATCCAAAATTAACAGAGAATGTAGACCCTCTAAAAAGAACCCTTTATATGTACAGACCCCAGACAAGACCACCTTAAAGTACAGACACCTGAGACCTTAGAAAACAGATCAGACCCCAGACCAGACCCTCTTTAAACAGATACCAGATCAAACGTCCTAAAAATTACAGACCACAGACCAGACCCCTCTGCTTACAGCCCCTAAAACATTCCTCTGTTTACAGACCGCAGACCAGAACCCGCCCTGTTTACAGATCCCAAAAGTCACAAAAATAAATAAAAATATGAGACTTCTACTGTATAGGTCTCAGTAGAAGTACAGTACAGTACAGTAGAAGTCTCATTTTTTTATTTTATTTTTTTGCGACTGGCTATGCAGCTATATAGTGTAGTGGTTAAAGTTCTGGGCTATGATGCCGAACCTGTGAGTTGAAATCCCGTCACCAACTTTTTCAGAAATAGAGGTTAAATTAGATTTATATATTTTATATATTTTTTTGTAATTGTAAAAAATGTATGGCGCAAATAAATGTGTAATTACAAAAATATATATATACAGTATAATCCAGAAAAAGGACGGCACTCCAATAAAATGCAATCGATGTTACCTTTATTCAACTATCCGATGCAACGTTTCGGCTCTAAATGAGCCTTTTTCCTGCTTGAAAAAGGCTCATTTAGAGCCGAAACATTGCACCGGATGGTTGAATAAAGGTAACATCGTTTTCATTTTATTGGAGTGCCGTCCTTTTTCTGGATTCTATTGAGGGGTGAGAAGTCTATTCCCCAGGAACGTGCACCCTACTTTTTCCATTCATAGCCAGTGCCGCCATTTTTCCTCTGTATATACAGTATATATATATATATATATATATATAATCATGCTTCTGATATATATGAATGCATAATATGTTGGAAACTACTACTGATGTTTTAGCTATAATATATTGACATATATTATAATATATTATACATTCTAAAAACATATATATACAGTACAGACCAAAAGTTTGGACACACCTTCTCATTCAAAGAGTTTTTTTTTATTTTCATGACTTTGAAAATTGTAGATTCACACTGAAGGCATCAAAACTATGAATTAACACATGTGGAATTATATACATAACAAAAAAGTGTGAAACAACTGAAAATATGTCATATTCTAGGTTCTTCAAAGTAGCCACCTTTTGCCTTGATTACTGCCTTGCACACTCTTGGCATTCTCTTGATGAGCTTCAAGAGGTAGTCACCTGAAATGGTTTTCACTTCACAGGTGTGCCCTGTCAGGTTTAATAAGTGAGATTTCTTGCCTTATAAATGGGGTTGGGACCATCAGTTGCGTTGTGGAGAAGTCCGGTGGATACACAGCTGATAGTCCTACTGAATAGACTGTTAGAATTTGTATTATGGCAAGAAAAAAGCAGCTAAGTAAAGAAAAATGAGTGGCCATCATTACTTTAAGAAATGAAGGTCAGTCAGTCTGAAAAATTGGGAAAACTTTGAAAGTGTCCCCAAGTGCAGTCACAAAAACCATCAAGCACTACAAAGAAACTGGCTCACATGCGGACCACCCCAGGAAAGGAAGACCAAGAGTCACCTCTGCTGCGGAGGATAAGTTCATCCGAGTCACCAGCCTCAGAAATCGCAGGTTAACAGCAGCTCAGATTAGAGACCAGGTCAATGCCACACAGAGTTCTAGCAGCAGACACATCTCTAGAACAACTGTTAAGAGGAGAATGTGTGAATCAGGTCTTCATGGTAGAATATCTGCTAGGAAACCACTGCTAAGGACAGGCAACAAGCAGAAGAGACTTGTTTGGGCTAAAGAACACAAGGAATGGACATTAGACCAGTGGAAATCTGTGCTTTGGTCTGATGAGTCCAAATTTGAGATCTTTGGTTCCAACCACCATGTCTTTGTGCGACGCAGAAAAGGTGAACGGATGGACTCTACATGCCTGGTTCCCACCGTGAAGCATGGAGGAGGAGGTGTGATGGTGTGGGGGTGCTTTGCTGGTGACACTGTTCGGGATTTATTCAAAGTTGAAGGCATACTGAACCAGCATGGCTACCACAGCATCTTGCAGCGGCATGCTATTCCATCCGGTTTGCGTTTAGTTGGACCATCATTTATTTATTTGTGTAAGGATTCGGTATGAATTGGATTTTTTATTTTTTATTTTAATCCCTGGTCTAATTATGCTTAGGAGTGGGTGGTCTTATCAGGGATTGACAGCCTTCCCTGCAAGGCCAGTTATATAAAGAAGGCCTGTCAGGCACCGAGTGGGACGATGGGCTCCTAAGGCCAATTTTAATGAATAGATGACAAGTTATACTGAATATTTTCCCCCCAGGAAACTATACATCAGTCTGCTCAGCTCCTCCTGCTCTATACCATGCTCCCTGCAGACTGCACTGCATTTCATGATGACCAGTTCCCTTTAATGTATTTGTGTCAACATTTGCTATAGATTGTTGCTTTGTTAGACAATTGAATAGCCCAAATGCTTGGAGGAGGGAGGGTTATACCTCCACCGCCGCCTCCTCGCTGGCAGGTTTTATGTGTAGCTATGGCTCTTAATGCCAAAAAGTTGAGAGACAGCTTTTGTTTTCTCACTTGGCAGTGCAGTATATTTATTTTCATTAAGACATTGAGATATTTATATGCCAAGTCAGTTTTGGATTTGCAATTCTATTACAAGCAGTAGACTGTGTCTTGTACTAATAACTGGAATTATACCAAACAGGTTTGTGTATGTGGGATGTGCATATGTCTACAGTATGTGTGTATGTAATATACATATGTCTACAGTATGTGTGTATGTAATATACATATGTCTACAGTATGTGTGTATGTAATATACATATGTCTACTATATGTAATGTGCATATGTCTATGGTGTGTGTATATGTAATGTGCATATGTGTATAGTCATATAGTAGTAGCTGGTGAGAAAGGAGGTGGAAAGAAACACGCTGAGGGATGCCAGAAGATTGAGTAAATCTCAGCCAGCAAATTGGATGAAAGAGACAGGAACAGGTGCCAGCCTCTGAGGGAGAGAAGTATAGAACCTAGCAGAGCATTTGCAACCATTGGCTGAATTGAAAAGATTGTGCAGTTTAAGGCCTCATGCACACAACCGTTTTTCGGGCACGCATCTGAGCCGCAGTTTTTGCAGCTCGGGTGCGGACCAATTCACTTCAATGGGGCCGCGTGCTGTCCGCATCCGTTGCTCCATTCCGAGGCCCCGCAAAAAAAAAAAACGGACAAGAATAGGCATGTCTACAATGGGCCGCCCGTTCCATTCCTCAAAGAGAGAGAAGCATTATGGGGGCATCTATGTGGGGCAGTCTATAGGAGCACTATATAGGAGTATTTTATACTGGCACAAATTATAGGGGCACTTATGGGCACCTT
The DNA here is from genome assembly GCF_014858855.1 of Bufo gargarizans. NCBI lineage: Eukaryota > Metazoa > Chordata > Amphibia > Anura > Bufonidae > Bufo > Bufo gargarizans. The sequence continues at coordinate 477,307,060 of NC_058083.1, forward strand.
ACCTCAACTAAGGGCACTAAGTGTATTTTGTAGTGGCACACAGTACGGGTCATTGGATCAGATGAGGGGCACTCTGGGGACATTGACTCTACTGGGGGCACTAAGAGGAGGTTTTTTTTTTTGTTTTTTACTGCCACACAACGGAGCATTTTTTTGTGGGCACATTATAAGAGGGCTTTATTACAACTGGGGGACAATGGGAGCATTATTACTTCTGGGACACAATTACGTTTGGGGGCACTGTAGGAGCACTATTACTACTGAGTGCACTCTGGCACAGAATTATTACTATTGTTAGGATTTTGGGGAGCACTATTACTGTGGGGGCGCCCTGGCACAGTATCAGCTTAGCTCAGTTATTTTTGGAGGACATTATGGTTACACTATTAGTATAAGGGGCACTATTTGCTGGGTGCAGTTATTTTTTAGGGCATTGTGTTCCAATAATTATTGAAGGGGGCGCTATCTGTGTGTAACTAGTATTTTGAGGGGGTTTATCTGTTTCTACAGTATAGTTTTGGGGAGCACAGCGTCTCAGTATTGGGGGGGGCATCATGGGATGTTGAGAAGGTGGGAGGAAAAGTAGGAAACTAAGATGTCTGTCTGTCTGCCAAACTCTGCAGAGATGAGAGATGGCTGAAAGAAATCGTCATGGTGGTCTGGTCTGAATGGAGAAGATGAAGAAAGAACATCTACATCAAAGGAGATGTCACTGGATGTAAGAGGTATGGGCGTGATATATGGGTGGGGCTGTGTGTGGGTGTGGCTTGAGGGTGGGCTGGGACACAGGCTCTGGATCCGCCACTATGTCTATGGCGTATGTGTATGTCATTGATGTACATATGTCTATGGGGTGTGTGTATGTGAAGTGCATACTGTATGTCTATGGTGTGTGTGTATGTTTGTATGTATGTGATGTGCATATGTCTACGGTGTGTGTGCGCATGTGATGTGCATACTGTATGTCTATGGTGTGTGTATTATGTGCATATGTCTATGGTGTGTGCTTTGTCTTTGTACATGTGTTGCATGTACTGTTTGTTTGGGCTGAAGTTAGACAGTAGAAACACCTTGTTTAAAGACTCATTTAGTATCACTGCTGGAAAGAGCCAAGTAGCAGCTTCCATTCTTGGTCTCCACTAATGGGGAGTAAGTCGGCTACCAGGAAATAGAACAATGACTAGAAGAAAGTGATAATGATTTTAATCAGTATGGGGCTGAGGGCCATATTTACGACAGGATATTAATTTGTAATACACATTCTCATTTGACACATGCTGAAAATAAAGTAACTATAACAGCATGATTTTTAATTGTAATTTAAAATTTGTAATTTATCCAAAAATAGGAATAGGAATGGAGGCACAGGTAGAAGACGACCCTATATTCTCCTTGGTTACAGCCATATGCAGAGACTTTCGAAGATAAGCAGAGAATTAAGTAATACGTTCTATAACGTTTCATTTGATGGTAATTAAAATTTGTTCATATTAAATGGTGTTCTGGGCAACTTAAAAATGTAGGAAAAAGCAGGAAATGTTAGAAAATATCAAAATAAGCTTTACCAGAGCTGTCTTCCCCTACAATAGCATTACTTACTACCAATCAATGGTCCCTGCAGTCACTTGGGGTCATCAGGTATGTCATGTTTGTACCAGACTACTCCACATGACTGCTGAAGCCACCGATTGGCGGCAGTGCTCATATGTGGTAGTCAGGAAAGCTGTCAATGCAGCATTGGAAACAAAGGCTGGCGGTGAGCACCAAAGAGGGCCCACGTGAACAGAAGGGGGGATCGTAAGGCTTTTTTCAAATATTTTATAACGTTCCCAACCTTTACTTACATTTTTGTTTGAGTTTCAGAAAAGTTCTTAAAGATTATACGACACCTTTATTATTTTTATGGACATTCATTTTGTGTTGTTTTCCTTTTCTTACATTTTTTTTGCTTCTGTCTTCACACTTCATTGTCATTTTTGATTTGTACTTGTTGTAGATAGTTTCTGGAGTTCCAATTACGTGCTTGACAGATTGATCTGTTTCATCGAGTGTTCTGCTCCACTTGTCACACGTATTGGAAATCTCTATTGAGAAACTTTAGATGGGCTATTTCTTGCATGGAAAACTCAGAATCTCACTCTCTGAGCATTTTACTTTTTGTATGTGGAAATATTCTTTATGCTATATACTTCTGAGCTACAAATTTACAACTCATATGATATAAATATGTCATAATATCTTCTATTTTAATATGCCCAGAGCAGTTAGTATATCCTGATACACAACTGATAATCCAGAACTTTATTTTGTGGTTACCTTCAGTAGCCATGTATTTGGATGCTGGGATACCTGAAGGAACATTGATTGAATGATATGACTATTCACTGACAATGTGGTCAGCCTCAGTCAGAAGATACCTTGAAATTCCTGGACCCCAATGCAAAACCCGGAACAGACCCCACCTGCCATTTACAATACTGGTGTCTTCCAGGGGCGTACACAGATCTCATAGGCACCCATAGAAAAGCTTAGCATGATCCCCTCTGCACCACAAATTTCCCAGTACATGTGCATCAAACAGTCCCAGGAAACACTGAACACTCCAGATTTCTGATAAATCTACAATATTTTTTTATTAAGCAGAAATAGAAAAAAGAAAAATATAACAAAAAAGTCACCCTTGATCTCAACCACTTTATCCAACTTCTGCGTCAGAAAAAGTGGAACTGCTGCTTCAAAAATATGGAGCTCATCCTGAACACCATATTTCTCAATGTATTAACACCTAGCATACATACATTGATATATCTCCTGCTTCACTTCACATGTTAAAAAGATGGTTGCCTGCAGCTTCCACTAGGGGGAGCTCAGTGCTTAAGCGTTTATGGTGGTAGCTGCATGAAAATGCTATGTTTTCACATCAGGAACAGAAGGAGTTCAGCGCAAGACACCTCCTCCCTCCTCCCCTGTACGAGTTGGGTGGCCTGCCTCCATTAAAGGTATGGGTAATGCCTTCTTATGTGCTAATCACCAAGCTGACCATATTGAAAAGGATATCAGTAGTGTTGCTCGAGCATACTCGGCCGAACATCAGTTCGGCTCAAGCATCTCGATGCTCAGCACATGGCGGTATTCGGCTAAATACTGCATGTGCTCGAGCGCAATGCTTCAGTCTCCTCCCCGCACGTTTGTTGGCTGCTACGCAGCTAATAAGCGTGCAGGTAAGTACTGCCCTTCACTGTAATGCCATAGCCATGTTGGTTACTGGAATTACAGTTAGTTTAGTTTTTTGACGCATACACTTACAAATCCTACGCTACTGTGTGTGTGACATACTTTCAAGTATATATAGCATTTAATATGAAGAACGCGAGTAGTAAGGGACAGGGAAGTGGCGGTGATGCTAATGGTGCACGCAGAGGCCGTGGCGCTGGGCACTTTGAAACTGTGCCTGCTGCCAGAGCCCAAGAAAAACAATCATCCACATTACCTAGCTTCATGTCCCAGTTTGCAGGGTGGCGCAGGACAACACTCTCAAAGTCAGACCAGTGCGATCAGGTGGTCGGTTGGATTGCAGCAAATAATGCTTCCAGTCGGTTAAGCACCACTCCTCACCCTGATCCTCCTTCATCCCACCATGGAGAATCTTGCCAAACAAGTGATCCCACACGGATATTCCGAGGAGCTCTTTCTAGCGTCATTCCTTCATTTGGGCCTCTCGACAAGCCAGCTTGAAGAGGGACATGAGATCTTGTGCCCTGATTCCCAAACTCTTGAGCATCCACAAGATGACGGTGGGGAGCGACAATTGGTGCTTCACGAGCTGAATGATGCTAATGATACACAGTTGCCAATATGTCAACGGCAATTAGTGTCTCAAGAGAATGATGATGAGGATGAGACACAGTTGTCAATAACTGAGGTTGTTGTAAGGTCAACAAGTGAGGAGGATCAGCAAAGTGAGGAAGTGGAGGTGGTGGATGATGAAGTCACTGACCCAACCTGGGAAGTGGCAAGCAGAGCAAGGACAGCAGTACAGAGGGGGAGGGATCTGGAGCACCGAAACAGGCTGGAAGAGGCAGTGGTGTGGCAAAAGGGAAAAGGCGGGCCACACCAAACAGGCTCACAACTGTTCCCCGAAGCACACTCTTGCGAAAATCTCCCTTGCCAAACGGTAGGTGTTCCGCAGTTTGGCGCTTCATTGAGGAAAGTGCGGACGACAAAAGAATTGTAATTTGAAACCTGTGCCATACAAAAATGAGCAGGGGTGTGAACGCTAGCAACCTCACCACCACCAGCATGATCCGCCACATGGCATCAAAGCACCATAATAGGTGGGTAGAACGCCTAGTTCCACAATCTGTGTTTGCGGGTCACACCACTGTCCTCCTCTTTCCCTGTATTACGTGATGACCAGTCCCCTGTCGAAGGAGCAGACCCGGATGAATCCCATCCTGCAACTGAACCTTCGCAAGCACCATCAATAACCACATCCACTTCCATGTCCCAACGCAGCGCATAAATGTCCTTACCCCAGGCAATTAAACGCAAGCGCAAATACCCAGTCACTCACCCACAGACCATAGTGCTAAATGCGCAACTTTACAAATTACTGGCCCTGGAAATGTTGCCATTTAGGCTTGTGGACACTGAGGCCTTCCGCAGCCTGATGTCGGCTGCCATCCCTCATTACGCAGTCCCCAGCTGACACTTTTTTTCACGGTGTACTGTGCCCGCCTTACAACAGCATGTGTCCCGTAACATTAGCCGTTTCTTGACCAACGCAGTTACTGGGAAGGTCCACTTAACCACTGACGCATGGACAAGTGCTTTTGGCCAGGCAGGATACATTTCCCTGACGGCACACTGGGTGAATGTTGTGGAGGCTGGGAGTGACTCGTACCCTGGGATGGCACAGGTGCTACCGACGCCATAGATTGCGAGCCCTAATTCCATCAGGGTTTCTGCCACCTCCTATGTTAGTGACTCCAACCCCCACTTCTCCTCCTCCGCCTCCTCCTCCACTTCCACCTCAGAATTATCCTCTTGCAGCACCAATCAGCTATCAGTCGGTAGCTGGAAGCAGTGTAGCACTGCAGTGGGAAAGCGTCAACAGGCCGTGCTTAAGCTGATCTGCTTAGGTGACAAACAGCACTCCGCCGCAGAGCTGTGGCAGGGGATAAGAGACCAGACTGAGCTGTGGCTCTCGCCACTCAACCTAGAACCAGGCATGGTTGTGTCTGATAATGGATGTAACTTGGTGGCGGCTTTGGAGCTCGGCAAGCTCACACACATCCCATGCCTAGCCCACGTCTTCAACTTAGTGGTTCAACGGTTTCTCAAAACCTACCCCAATTTGCCTGAGCTACTGGAGAAGGTGCACCGCGTGTGTGCCCATTTCCGCAAGTCATTGACAGCTTCCCCCAGTCTGTCAACGCTGCAGCAGTGCTTACAATTGCCAGCTCACCGACTGTTGTGCAACGTGAGCACGTGCTGGAATTCGACGTTCCACATGTTGGCCAGGCTTTGTGAGCAGCAGTGGAATACCAGCTGCAACATGGTTGTCGCCATTCCAGTCAGCTTCCGCTCTGTGAGGTTTTAAGAAACTTTGAGGAATCAACAGGGATGGTGAGCGGCATTAACGCTATTATAAGGGTCACCATCCCACTTCTGTGTCTAGGCTCGCTGCTCACAATTAAGGCTGACGCTTTGCATGTGGAAGAGGTGGAAATGGGGAAAGACATTACACAGGGTGATAGCCAGACCACGCTCAGTTCATCTTCTCACCACAAATTTGATGATAAGGAGGAGGAGCAGGAGACGGTTGCCTCAGCTACAGAGGGTAGTACCCATGGAAGTTTAATTCCATCTGTTCAGCGTGGATGGGCAGAAGAGGAGGAAGAGGATGAGGAGATTGAGAGTCATCCTCCTGATAACGACAGCGTAGTCTTGCCTGTTGGGACTCTGGCACACATGGCTGACTTTATGTTAGGCTGCCTTTCCAGCGACCCGTGCGTTATACAAATTTTAGACAACACAGATTACTGGCTGTTCACCCTTCTCAACGCCCTCTACAAAGATAACTTCTCATCTCTCATTCCTCTGGTGGAGAGGACAAGCAAAATGGTGCAATACCTGAAGATCCTTGTTGAAAAATTGCTCAAAAAATTTCCATCTCACAACGCTGGCGGCAGAGTCCGTAGTTCCTTTGGCAACCGAGGAGGGGAGACAAGGGGAACACACAGCAGTTCCAACAGAGGCAGGGCAACACTCTCCAAAGCCTGGGATAGTTTCATGACACCCCGCCAGCACCCTCATCCTGATGTGCGGCCTAGTGTCACAAGGAGGGAAAATTTGGGGAAGATTGTGAAGGAGTACATAGCAAACCGTCTCAGCGTCCTCAATGATCCCTCAGTGCCTTATAACTACTGGGTGTCCAAGTTGGACACGTGGCACAAACTGGCGCTCTAAGCCTTGGAGGTGCTGGCCTGCCCTGCCACTAGCATTTTGTCTGAGCGGGTATTTAGTGCTGCTGGGGGCATTATAGCAGATAAGCGTATCCGCCTGTCAACTGAAAATGCTGACAGGTTGACTCTTATAAAAATGAACAAGGCCTGGATTGACCATGACTTCTCGACTCCACCAGAGTAAAGCGGCTGAACATAAAGGCACTTTAAATGTGTTATTTATAATGTACTGAATACACTGTATTCCCATGCACCTCTTCCACCACAAACAAGGGTATATGGTTGAATTTTCCTTTTCTCATTTGCCTCCTCCTCTTCCATCATATCAACATGTTTATTGGTCACATATAATACCCTCGCATATATGCCCTTCGCATATAATGTTTTACAGGGTCAGCTCACATGCAGGCCCTCGCATATATATTTTTTTTACAGGGTCAGTTCACCAGCATGCCCACACCTAAAATCTTTTACAGGGTCAGCTCACCTGCAGGCCTTCACCTAATTATACCTAATAGGTATTTTGCGGGCATGCTGCCCTGCTTGGATGTGGTAGCCGTAGCTGTTTCTCAGGCTCCTTCTCTGGAATCGAACCATGATTCCCCTGTTACCCATGGTCTACATGGTTTGAGCTAAAAGTAACATCAAAACTTGATAAGTCAGACATCCGAATGGATCATTCCCATCACAGGGACGTGCGATCGTCCTCAGGTTATCTAGAGTCACCAAATCAGCAGCAGGCCCTCGCCCGTAATGTTTTAGATGGTCAGATCAGCAGGCCCTTCCTCCAAATGTGTTTGAGGGTCACCAGCAGGCCATCAATCATAATTTTTCAAGGCTGTGTATGATGCCCTCCTTTATGTGTAACAAAGGGTGTATTGGAGTGCCCCACTACCTGAACAATTGTACCGCAATGTGAATGAGGCCCTCCTCTATGTGATATACAGGTTGTATCAGAGTGCCTCTTGCTTGTAATTTTTGGCAGCACTTGCACTTTATATACAGTAAGGTCCATAAATATTGGGACATCAACACAATTCTACGATTTTTGGCTATATACACCACCACAATGGATTTGAAATGAAATGAACTAGATGTGCTTTAACTGCAGACTGTCAGCTTTAATTTGAAGGTATTTACATCCAAATTAGGTGAACAGTCTAAAAATTACAACAGTTTGCATATGTGCCTCCCACTTGTTAAGGGACCAAAAGTAATGGGACAATTGGCTTCTCAGCTGTTCCATGGTCAAGTGTGTGTTATCCCCTCATTATCCCAATTACAATGAGCAGATAGAAGTTCCAGAAGTCATTTCAAGTATGCTATTTGCATTTGGAATCTGTTCCCGTCAACTCCCAAAAGACCCGGAAGACCACAGAAAACAACTGTGGTGGATGACCGAAGAATTATTTTCCTGGTGAAGAAAACACCCTTCACAACAGTTGGCCAGATCAAGAACACTCTCCAGGAGGTAGGTGTATGTGTGCCAAAGTCAACAATCAAGAGAAGACGTCACTAGAGTGAATACAGAGGGTTCACCACAAGATGTAAACTATTGGTGAGCCTCAAAAACAGGAGGTAAGGTAAACCAAAAGGAGAAAAAACTGGAACTGCTTAAAGCTTTTGTTTTGGGCGCTGCTCAGCTAGATATATCACGCAGATGGTGAATTAAAAGGTAGTATTTATTTGTCTACGCGTTTCGAGGGAATTAGATCCTCTCTTCAGGACAATCAATGATACAATACAACACAGTTTGAAATTATTTATACGCTTGTTTTTGGTGCCTTACCTCGATTATAGGGGGCGTGGCTATGGGCGGAGTTAATATAAATAAACATGGGTTAGGATAATCAATACTGTGTCAATCTTGGTGACGTTACTGTAAAACAAGAATAGGCACACTTAACCTAGACGTCCGGTAACCACTGGGGAGGAAAATATACACCGGTAATGAATAATGTGTATAAACAATGAGCGGCGAAAAGTGTTCACCCTTCGGGACGGGTTGCTATGCCCCGCCCACCTTTGTGACATCACACTAAGGGGGTGGCTAGGTTTTACTTGATAGATGAAGCGCTGGGAAGCGCTAAAAGCTGTACGGAGTGGTGGGACACGCCCCCCCTCCCTAACACGTAAGCTAATGGGGCGGGCCCAAGGGGATACCGTTAGGTCCTATCTGACAGTTGATGGAGCGCTGGGAAGTGCTGAGCTGTCCAGAATGGTGGGGAAGGCATCTCACCTCCTGACATAGCCAAAAAATTACAATGGGACAGAAGAGACAGAGAAAAGGGCCCCTATCGTATATCTAAAAAACACCATCAACCGGCGTTTGAGATGGAACCAGTCCACCCTGCACCTAACCATAGAAACTCCGCCCAAACTATAGGAAACACTAAATCCAGTAATAGGTTCCCCACAAAACAAAAACACTCCACATATGTAGTCCAAAATAGAAACCGTTCCTCAACCAACCATTTACCAAAGGATCCCAATCAAATTAATAATCATCATCCCACACAATGGTACCCCTGAAAAAGTCCTCTCACCCCTACCCCCCAGTAGCACTAATACTGTTACTCAAGACCCCAGTTATCCAATTGCCAACACCACATACAATCATTCACAAACCGTAATAAGACAACAGGACACTAATACTCATCATTTAAATACCAATCAACCTAACACAAATAGGACACAGAAGTCAGACACATATTCTCTCACAACAAATATCCCTCAGCCCACCCCCAAAAAACAAGAATTTTGTACTGACGAATTCCTGGATAACTTTCGGACACTCCGTTCAAAATACTATGATTATAAGGCCCGACGGGAAGCCATACACACAAACAGGGACAATCAGACCAATCTAATTGACCTCAATGCGGATCAGGATCCGCTGTTTAACCTATCGCAGGCCGATCTTAATTTTTCCCTGCATCTATCACCTGACCCTACCACTGAGACCCCTACAAATCATGTAATAATTGACAATACAGATCCCAAGAAAGGGGGCCTTGTACCTTTTTTAAATCCTGCCACGTTACCAAGAAAAGCAGGTGAACCAAACCCCCCATTTTCCCACTCTCCTTTTTTAGGGGTAGCAAGGAGCACAGGTGCCATCCCAAAAAAACACCAACAAATAACCAAATACTTCAGACCAACACCAACAAAAAGAAAATTAGACGGAGAGGAAAGAGAGCAGGAGTCCAAAAAAGGAAAATTAAAGTAACTAAAAAGAAGAAGACAATACCACTTTTAAATACAACCATTAAAATATTCAACTTATCCACATACCAACTTAATAAGCAGGAGACCGGCCTACTGCAAAAAGGACTTTCCTTTTGCCCACACAATAAAGTTAACCCCTTTGAGCTTTTCATTGATATTCAGAAGTTTAGAAGGAATTTAACAATAAAAAGACACTTCTCAAGAGAAAACCCCATACCACAGAAGCATGACATCAATCCAACAGATCAGGAGTACAGACATATCGATGTACGCCCGAAATCCAATTTCTTCCCGTCATATAGCCAAGGGCACTGCATAACCACTTTTTTTTACCTAATTTCGGCTGATCTGAAGATGATAACCAATGAATCAGTGAGTTATAATTATAATGGCAATCTAACAAAATCTGAACAAATAGCATTGAACACGCTTAAAAATAACCGAGATATAGTTATCCGCCCTGCCGACAAGGGGGGGGGGGGGCAATAGTTATCCAGAACTACACCGAGTACGAAAACGAGGCCCAAAGGATTCTAAGCGACACCGAATATTATTCAAAAATATACCATAATCCCTTTACAAATGTAAATACTAGTCTAACCAACCTAGTGAAAGAGGCTCATAGTAAGGGTTACATAAATAAAAAAGAAAAGAATTTCCTTTTACCCAAAATTCCATGCAACCCCTATTTTTATCACCTCCCAAAAATTCATAAGAATAAAGATAACCCCCCAGGCAGGCCCATTGTCTCCAACACCAAATGTGCGACAAGCAACCTATCCCAATATATGGATCTTCATTTACAGCCATATGTCAAAAATCTGCCCACTTACCTACATGACTCCAGTCAGCTCATCCGTGAATTAAAAACTATAAACTGGGAAGAAACATATGCTTTTCTTACTTTGGATGTCACGTCACTATATACAAACATTAAGCACGAGCTAGGCCTCCGGTGCATCCAATCAGTGCTAGAAAGGGACATCAGCCTAAAATCATCCCAAGTTTCTTTTTTGCTACAAAGCTTACAGTTCATATTAGAGAACAACTATTTCATATATAATGGAAACATCTACCACCAGTGTAAGGGGACCGCTATGGGGACACGAGTAGCGCCGTCTTTTGCCAATCTATTTATGGGGGAGTTCGAAGAACTGCACATAACCAAACACTCAACCTATAAAAACAAAATCATTTTTTTCAGGAGATATATCGATGATATATTCATTATATGGGATGGGGACGAACTCTCTGCCAAAACCTTTTGCCAATCCCTTAACGAAACAGATTGGGGCATTACTTTCACTCTCAACTTCAATAAAACGGAAATCGAATTCCTAGATATTATCATTCAGAGTCACAATAACACCATATCCACCAAAACATACTTCAAACCGGTAGATAGCAACAGTTATATCCACTATTCCAGTTTTCACCATAAAAAATGGCTACAGAATATACCATACAGCCAGTTTAAACGAATAAGACGGAATTGCACATACAAAGAAGATTTCATACAACAAACAGACGCCATCCGTTAACGATTTTCGGCAAAAAAATATCCAGCTAAACTGATAAAAAACGCTTTGAAAAAAAGCTCCATTGTGTCCCAGGAGGAATGTTTAACCAAAACCTCCAAAAAACAAGAAAAACAAGACCGTCTTAATTTTATCACCCAGTACAGCACGTCAAATAGGCATATTAAGAATATTCTAGCCAAACACTGGCATATATTACTCCAAGATCCATACCTCTCAAAACACCTAGCCCCCAAACCAATTATTACTTATAGACGAGCCCCTACAATAAAAAGCATTTTGGCCCCTAGCAAACCTAGACAACATAATGAACCACAAAACAAATCTAGTAAAATTGCGGCACAGAATGCGGGCAGCTACAAATGCCGGTCCAAGCGATGCCTATGTTGTAAAACAATTACCCATAATCAAGCCACATTCATGTCAAACCGTAACAAAACATCCTTCCCCATAAAACAATACATGACGTGCCAGTCTTCCTATGTTATATACCTAATTGAGTGTAGTTGCGGCCTGCAGTATGTGGGGCGCACGACACAGGAGCTACACTGTCGATTAAATCAACATAGACATAATATACAACGCTTATATCAGAAACACAGTTTGTCAAGACACTGTGCGACAACCACAGAAAAACAAAAACACCCAAATAAAATCACTCCCATAGAACATATACCTGAAAACCCATTTAATCGGTTTGACATCTTACAGAAACGGGAGGTTTTCTGGATATACCAACTGGATACGCTAACACCCCATGGTCTCAATGAACTGAGTGAAACAGTACTCTAATCTAATAGCATAGGCCACTGCCTATGCCTTATATTCTATATATTATATATACCTTTTATGCCAGTACCTTTATCTACATTTTATTTCCCTATTATTTCCTTTTATTGTGTGTATTTTATATTATTAATTTTTCTAAATAACGTCCGATTGCCAAGATATTCCTCTGGCTCCCCTTTTTTTTACCAAAAATCGTGTGCTTTATGCACATTATTATTTCTGCCATACAGGTTCTTGTTTGATGTCACATACTATACGCTCACTCTAAACGCATTTACACTTAAAAGCGATTGGGAGCGCAGCATTATTTCACTCATCCCCCCCCCTTTTTTCCCCCCAGTTCCCTTTAACCTTTCCTGTCATTCCCTCATTACCATATTGAATTCATCAGCATCCTTTGGGCCCGCCTCACTAGCTTACATGTCAGGAGGTGAGATGCCTTCCCCACCATTCTGGACAGCTCAGCGCTTCCCAGCGCTCCATCAACTGTCAGATAGGACCTAACGGTATCCCCTTGGGCCCGCCCCATTAGCTTACGTGTTAGGGAGGGGGGGGCGTGTCCCACCACTCCGTACAGCTTTTAGCGCTTCATCTATCAAGTAAAACCTAGCCACCCCCTTAGTGTGACGTCACAAAGGTGGGCGGGGCATAGCAACCCGTCCCGAAGGGTGAACACTTTTCGCCGCTCATTGTTTATACACATTATTCATTACCGGTGTATATTTTCCTTCCCAGTGGTTACCGGACGTCTAGGTTAAGTGTGCCTAATCTTGTTTTACAGTAACGTCACCATTGATTATCCTAACCCATGTTTATTTATATTAACTCCACCCATAGCCACGCCCCCTATAATCGAGGTAAGGCGCCAAAAACAAGTGTATAAATAATTTCAAACTGTGTTGTATTGTATCATTGATTGTCCTGAAGAAGAGGATCTAATTCCCTCGAAACGCGTAGACAAATAAATACTACCTTTTAATTCACCATCTGCGTGATATATCTAGCTCAGCAGCGCCCAAAACAAAAGCTTTAAGCAGTTCCAGTTTTTTCACCTTTTGGTTTACCTTACTTCGCTTCCGCATTTAATTTCTAAATGCGCCCTGGAACCAAGGCTGCAGCAAGGCACTCCCCGGTTGCTGGTCGGGTCCATTTACCAGCAAGGCTCGTCAAAGGTGTTGTGACTCCTCACAACACACTCTGGTAAGCGCATTACTTTGGCATCATTTTAATTATTTTATACTGTATTACACTATTTGGCGCTGCCCCCCCCCCCTCTTCTCCCCTCCCCTCTGTCAAAAACAGGAAGGCCAGATTAGAGTTTGCCAAACGACATCTAAAAAGTCTTCACAGTTCTGGAACAACATCCTATGGATAGATGAGACCAAGATCAACTTGCACCAGAGTGATGAGAAGAGTATGGGGAAGGAAAGGAACTGCTCATGATCCTAAGCATACCACCTCATCAGTGAAGCATGGTGGTGGTAGTGTCATGGCGTGGGCATGTATGACTGCCAATGGAACTGGTTCTCTTGTATTTATTAATGATGTGACTGCTGACAAAAGCAGCAGGATGAATTCTGAAGTGTTTCAGCCAATATTTTCTGCTCATATTCAGCCAAATACTTCAGAACACATTGGACGGCGCTTCACAGTGCAGATGGACAATGACCCAAAGGATACTGCAAAAGCAACCAAAGAGTTTTTTAAGGGGCAGAAGTGGAATGTTTTGCCATGGCCAAGTCAATCACCGGACCTGAATCCGATTGAGCATGCATTTCACTTGCTGAAGACAAAACTGAAGGAAAAATGCCCCAAGAACAAGCAGGAACTGAAGACAGTTGCAGTAGAGGCCTGGCAGAGCATCACCAGGGAGGAAACCCAGCGTCTGGTGATGTCTATGCGTTCCAGACTTCAGGCTGTAATTGACTGAAAAGGATTCGCAACCAAGTATTAAAAAGTGAAAGTTTGATTTATGATAATTATTCTGTCCCATTACTTTTGGTCCCTTAACAAGTAAGAGGCACATATGCAAACTGTTGTAATTCCTACACCGTTCACCTGATTTGGATGTAAATACCCTCAAATTAAAGGGCTTCTGTCACCCCACTAAACTTTTTTTTTGGGGGGTACTTATAATCCCTATCCTGCGATATATCTATACATTATGTTATTAATCATTTTCGTTCTGTAGATAAGGCAAAAAACATACTTTTATAATATGCTAATTACCTGTCTACTAGCAAGTAGGGCGTCTACTTGCTGGTAGCAGCCGCAAAAAACCGACCCTCCTCCTGTTGATTGACAGGGCCAGCTGCGATCTTCTCCTCCGGCCGGCCCTGTCTGCATTTCAAAAATCGCGCGCCTGTCTTGATTCGGTGCAGGCGCTCTGAGAGACGGAGGCTCGCCTCCTCAGCACTCCCTTAGTGTGCCTGCGCCAATGACGTCTTCTCTTTCTGTGACGTCATCGGCGCAGGCGCACTGATTTTTGAAATGCAGAGGAGATCGCGGCTGGCCCTGTCAATCAACAGGAGGAGGAGGCGGTTTTTTCGGCTGCTATCAGCAAGTAGACGCCCTACTTGCTGGTAGACAGGTAATTAGCATATTATAAAAGTACGTTTTTTGCCTTATCTACAGAACGAAAATGATTAATAACATAATGTATAGATATATCGCAGTATAGGGATTATAAGTACCCCCCCCCAAAAAAAAAAAAAGAGTTTAGTGGGGTGACAGAAGCCCTTTAAAGCTGACAGTCTGCAGTTAAAGCACATGTTCTTCGTTTCATTTCAAATCCATTGTGGTGGTGTATAGAGCCAAAAATGTTAGAATTGTGTCCCGCTGCAAAGTGCAGGTTCATCAGGGGACTCAAATTAGGAAAATAAGTGATATGTAAAACTAGCCCCCCCCCCCCCAAAAAAAAAAAAAGACTATCATTATTCGAGTACAATCTGAAATCACATATGAACTGACTGTATCATTATACACTGTGATTCAGTCAGTTCATGAGAGCCACAGTCAGCCCGGGAGATGTGGCCGACACATGGACCGATTGCATCATGTGAATCAGCCCTCAGCAGGAACCGTGTACAGTATTATGTTGTTCCCATGCGGTTCTCGAGTGGCACACAACCCATTCTTTTTACATAACAGGACGGGTTTCTGCCAGTGTAATGAAACAGTGGCCATTTTCATTTACCCCAGTGATTAACCTCTTAGACAAAACAAGCATCTGCTGCTAATTGAAAGTATTTATGAAGCTCTTTAAACCACTAGAACTAAAAAAGCTCAAAAAATATAAATGTATGTGTATTTATTTCATCACACAAAAAAAAAATTCCAAGCACCCAGGTTTGCCAAAATTCTAACAAAGTGAAGTTTCAAAGTTTCTATCTTCTAAATATACTACACTATGTCTATACTTTTCTTTTTATTTAGAGAAAATGTTATTTTTTTTTTTACATAATGGGAATGAATAAACTTGGAAACAACAACTTTAAACTCTAAATGCAGGCAGGTTTTATGTCATAGTTTGCTTGTTTTTCCCCAGAGAACACTAGCATTTTCTTTACCTATAAATCACTTTTATCTGATGTTAAGTTGACAATATAATTACAAACATAAAATAACAAAAAGTTGAGAATAAAAATTGAGAAGAAACATCATTTTCATGTTGTCTTTATTTTATATTCCTGATTTTTATCTCAACTTACGAACTTGTAAAACCTCCATATCTTTTTTTTTTTTTAAAAACGTTGTTTTCAAGAGGTTTAAACCTCATTACATTAAAGTGACGAAATAAATAGTGCAGTTCTTTGTATTCAAGCCTTAGGGCTCCTGCATACAGCTGTATTACCGCTCTGTTCTGTACAGGGGTGTAATAGGGCTGTCATAGAGGTGTACGGAGAATCTACTGTATCTCTGGAGGTGTCTCATTTCATACGGTGGTTCAATGACATTTTGATCAGACATTTTTGATTCTGTACAAATGCAGCTGAAATAAAATAATGCCATCAGCTATATGAATGGAGATATTCTCCAACAGAAGCACTGATTTTGGGGAAAATATCTCTGTACTTACAGCACCCAGCAGTCCATATGACAACACATGGAGACTGTGCAGCTCTGTACTAAGGAGCAATACATCTTCTGTGCCATGCCATAAAGGCCCCTGCATAACTCCTAAGCTGCATGGGCATTTTACGGTGATGGGAGGGAGGTGAGCTGTGTCCATTACCTATTGTGAATGCTGGATCCTGTGTTATGTACTGTGACACAGTAAAGGGAGTTGTATGGGGAGGCAGGTATTTTCCTCCCAGTGTGTGCTGCTGGCCTGATTAGCGGCCAGGTGGGGTCAAAAACCAGACTTGACTCATTTTCTCCTGAATATGACAACACCCTATATGTGGTTTTAAACTGCTGTATGAGCAGGCGGCAGAATTCAGAAAAGGAAAGGAGCGGCATCTGCATTTTCTAACATGAAATTTGCTAAAATAGATTTTAAGGGCCATAAGACCTCTTTCACACGGGCGAGTATTCCGCGCGGGTGCAATGCGTGAGGTCAACCCATTGCACCCGCACTGAATCCTGACCCATTCATTTCTATGGGGCTGTGCTCACGAGTGGTGATTTTCACGCATCACTTGTGCATTGCGTGAAAATCGCAGCATGCTCCTCTTTGTGCGTTTTTCGCGTAACGCAGGCCCCATAGAAATGAATGGGGTTGCGTGAAAATCGCAAGCAAGTGCGGATGCGGTGCGATTTTCACGCACGGTTGCTAGGTGACAATCGGGATGGGGACCTGATCATTATTATTTCCCCTTATAACATGGTTATAAGGGAAAATAATAGCATTCTGAATACAGAATGCATAGTAAAATAGCGCTGGAGGGGTTAAAAAAAAATAGTAATAATAATTTAACTCACCTTAATCCACTTGTTCTCGCAGCCGGCATCTCTTCTGTTTTCATCTGTGAGCAATAGGACCTTTGATGACGTCACTATGCTCATCACATGATCCATCAATATGGTGATGGATCATGTGATAGACCATGTGATGAACGCAGTGACGTCATCAAAGGTCCTATTGCTCACAGATGAAGACAAAAGAGAAGCCAGGCTGCGCGAGCAAGTGGATTAAGGTGAGTTAAATTTTTAACCCCTCCAGCGCTATTTTACTATGCATTCTGTATTCAGAATGCTATTATTTTCTTCTGTGAAGAAGTTCAGGTCTAGGTACCACAGTCGGCTTTTTATCACGCGCGTGCAAAACACATTGCACCCGCGTGATAAAAACTGAACATCGGAACGCAATCACAGTCAAAACTGACTGCAATTGTGTTCCTACTCGCGTGGGTTTGCCGCAATGCACCGGGGCGCATCCGGACCTAATCCGGACACGCCCGTGTGAAAGAGGCCTAACTTTTTTATTTTTTTGTTGACTGAGCTATGTGGGGGCTCATTTTTTGCAGGGTGAGCTTTAGTTTTTAATGGTACCATTTTTGGGTACATATGACTTTTTGCTAATATTGAAATTTTGCCAATTTATTTTTATTTTTTATTTTTTATGTGGTTCTCCATATGGTATACTTGATAAGATGGTTGTATTCTGTGGGTTGATATGGTTCTGGCTATATCAAATTTATATTGTTTTATTCATGTTCTAGCACTTTTATATCATAAAATCACTTTTTATTAAACCTTTTTTTTTTTTTTGCATCAGCAAATCGAAGACCCATAACTTTTAGATTTTTCCATCAAGGTAGCTGCATGAGAGCTTGTTTTTTTGCAAGACGGGCTGTAATTTTTATTGGTACCATTTTGGGGTCTATATGGCTTTTTGAGTGCTTTTTATTAATTTAGGAAGGAGGTGAAACGGGGCAGAAATTGCATTTCTGTCAGTGTTTTTTATTTTTATGGGGTTCTCCATGTGGTATATTTGATATCATAATTTTATTCTGTGGGATGATACAGTTATGGTGACACCAAAATTGTACAGTTTTTTTTTATTTTCTACCACTTTTTTTTTTGCATCACCAAAATCTAAAACCCATAACTTTTTTATTTTTCTGTCAACATAGTTGTATGAGGGCTTATTTTTAGCGGGATGGGCTGTTGTTTTCATTGGTATCATTTTTGAGATGCATGACTTTTTGATCACTTTTTATTAAATATTTTTGGGAGGTGAAGCAAAAAAACCTGCAATTCTGCCATTGTTTATTTTAAATTTTTTACAGCGTTCACCACGCAGGATTGGTACCATGATCGGACATGTTACCACCATCACAGAGGGCTGTCAGAATGCAGCATTTCCAGACCTTGCTGCGAGAGATGCTGCAGTCTGCTGTTGTGGGCGCTGGCAGAGGAATTGACACCTACAGCGAAACAGTTGCGGGTACAAATCCTACAGCGCATGCAAGAAGAGGGCGGTTTGAAGATGTGTTGGTCACTTCAGATATGAATTCATTCTTGCAGCCAACCCATCGACAGCCACCCTCCGGATCTAGCCTCAGGGAACGTTTAGACCGACAGGTGTCCAACTACATCGGGTTAACGGCCAATGTGGACGCTCTGAGAAGCAAGGAACCCCTGGACTCCTGGGTGTGCAGGATTGACCAGTGGCCAGAGCTGACACAATTTGCCATGGAACTCTTGGCTTGCCCCTCGTCGAGTGTCCTGTCCGAAAGGATGTTCAGCGCAGCAGGGGGGATCGTGCTCTCGCCTAGCTCACGACAGTGTGGACTACCTCACATTTCTAAAAATGAATGAGACATGTATTTCGGAGGAATTCAACACCTGTGCCGACCACGTTTAATTGAATTTCCTCATGCCAGCCCTCACATATCTGCTGCCACGAGAACAAAGAATGGTTCCGGTTTTATGTAAGTACAGCGGCATAAAAGGCCTTTTCTGTTTGGTAAATGTTTGGGGCCTGTACTCCACTGGCCTGCAGTAAAATAGGTATCCAATGACAGTCTAATATACCTCCAGCCACATAATCACTTCATCTTTTCTGTACGATGAATGCCTAATTGTTGGGGCCTCGGAGGAATTTAACACCTGTGACGACCACATGTTATCGAATTTCACCTGTTATCATTTAGGGTTTATTCAACAGCGGGGATTTTGTTAGCCATGTTTTTAATCCAATTTTATAATTTTAGTTCTTTTAAACATATGTATTTGACATGTATTTGTACTGACGTAAAAACACAAAATGCAATCGCACACTGCAACCAGCACTCTGCCCTGCCTTTATGCTGGATGTTGAATAAGGCATTGGTGTACATTTTGGCCAAAGCGTAATAAGCCACTCACCACGTCAAGGTCGCCTCAATGAGTGGTCCCTAACACTAGTTCCTACCTTTTATGGGCCATGACAGCCACACAAAGTCCAGGGAGCGCAGGTACAGCATGCACGCCAAGCACACTCTGCTTTTAACCCCATCCGGTGCCATTACAGCTTTCATCGGATCAAGGGATGCAAGTACCAACATGCATGCTGAGACCACTATATACTTCTCCTGGCAGGCCAGAGTGCTGGTTGCAGTGTGCGATTGCATTTTGTGTTTTTACGTTTGTATCTGTATTTCGCCATAGCAATCTGCACCTGCTAGGGGTTGTGTGAGCTGAATCTCCCATATTTTTTCTTTGTAGTATATAATGGAGGCGTGGCGATCTCCATGCAGTCATGCACACCTGTCCAGTTAATCTGCCCCCTGAAGGCTGGTTTTAAAGTCAGTATAAAACTGAGTCTGCTTATATAGCACCTACCAGTAGCCATTAGGCTCCAGGAGAAGTATATAGTGGGCTCAGCATGCATGTGTCACAACCAGACAGCTGAGAAGCTCTGACAGAAGCCTTTCAGAACCTCCTCCTTGAGTTTTCTTTGTTTTTGGTTTTCAGTTCCTCATCTCGTTAGCCTCTCTCAGCTGTCATGTAGTTGGACTGATTGCATCCCTTTAAATTCCTCCCCATAATGCATTAGTGTGCGGTTTATACAGCTTCCTGGAGTGTGTGTGCATGCTGATCCTATTTCCCGGTCTTCTACAAGTTAAGTGTTGTACATTCATTTGTGATTTTCTGTTTGCTGGATCCCAGGTGACCCTGACTCCCTCCGTGTCTAGTGTAGGGAGCCGGTGGTCGTGTCCCTTCACTATTGTAGGGTGTTCAGGTGTTATATAGTCGAGGTACGAGGATATGCGATCATCCACCATTGGGATTATCGCATAGGCTGAGCAGTAAGGGAGAGAGCCAGGTCTGATGCAGGGGTCTCCCTTTTTGTTCCCTAGTTTTGGATCCAGTGAGTCATATATTCATTTTGCATTGTCTTGTTTCCTGTACACCTTCCGTGACAGCATGTTGATACTTGCATCCCTGGATCCGATGAAAGCTGTAATGGCACCGGATGGGGTTAAAAGCAGAGTGTGCTTGGCGTGCATGCTGTACCTGCGCTCCCTGGACTTTGTGTGGCTGTCATGGCCCATAAAAGGTAGGAACTAGTGTTAGGGACCACTCATTGAGGCGACCTTGACGTGGTGAGTGGCTTATTACGCTTTGGCCAAAATGTACACCAATGCCTTATTCAACATCCAGCATAAAGGCAGGGCAGAGTGCTGGTTGCAGTGTGCGATTGCATTTTGTGTTTTTACGTTTGTATCTGTATTTCGCCATAGCAATCTGCACCTGCTAGGGGTTGTGCGGGCTGAATCTCCCATATTTTTTCTTTGATGCATTTGTACTGGCCTACAATAAAATTGTGATCCAATGACCATCTAATATACCTCCAGCCACATAATCATTTGATCTTTTCTGTCCAGTGAATGCCTAATGTTTGGGGCCTGTACTCCACTGGCCTGCAGTAAAATTGTTATCCAATGACCGTCTAATATACCTCCAGCCACATAATCACTTGATCTTTTCTGTACAGTGAATGCCTAATGTTTGGGGCCTGTACTCCAGTGGGCTACAGTAAAATTCTTACTCAGCAACTGCATAGTGTACCTCGAGCCTCATAATCTCAATTTCTTTTATGTCAGGTGAATGCCTAATTTTTAGGGCCCGTACTCCTGTGGCCTAAAATAAAAAATTTCTAGGCTCAAGCAGGGCACATTTTTGAGAGTTTCCCTTTAAGACGCATACAAATCTGTGCACCTAGGACCGACCTTATACGGGTGAGACTTGTGAAAAGCTTTCACCAAACGACCCACATTCTCTCCTCTGGTCCATAACCCTTCCAGTGAACAAGATACTGAAGAGATCTTTAGAGAACTTGAGAGTCAATTATGTTGGCGATCTGAAATTCCAATCTGTTGTCCACCATGACAGGAGTGGGTGGCAAGGAAGATGGCTCCCCAGGTTCAGCATATCTCTTTAACAAAGATTTACGAAACATATTGTGAATTTTCAGAGCCGGAGTAAGTTCAAGACGAAAGGCTACCGTATTAATAATGGCAGTGATCTTATATGGACCAATAAACCTTGGAACCAACTTCCAAGAAGGTACTTTCAACTTAAAGGGACTCTGTCACCAGTTTCTAACCCCCCCTTTTATAACTATTGTTCTCTCCATGGTGCCCTTGTCATTACAAAGCTGTTGTTATAAGATAAATCCGCCGTGTAGTTTTGATAAAAATCGCTTTTATCTAACCTGTCAATCCTCTGGATAAGGTGCCCAGGGCGTTTCTGAAGGTCTGAATCTGCCGCTTTTCGCCGCCGCCGTTGGTGCCCAGCTCCTCCCATGATCCTTTCAGCGCCACCTCGATGTAATGAAATCCGCCTCCGGCTCTCCTCAGTGCCCCCTCCTCCTTTTCAAAGATCTCGCGCGTGCGCACAGGCCTGTGCCTGATGCACCCGTGCGGACTTTTAGATTCTGCCTCGTTGAGCAAAGTGCGCATGCGCGCGAACATGCGCGAACGCGCGCGAATGCGCACTTCGCTCCACGAGGCAGAATCTAAAAGTCCGCACGGGCGCATCAGGCACAGGCCTGTGCGCACGCGCGAGATCTTTGAAAAGGAGGAGGGGGCACTGAGGAGAGCCGGAGGCGGATTTCATTACATCGAGGTGGCGCTGAAAGGATCATGGGAGGAGCTGGGCACCAACGGCGGCGGCGAAAAGCGGCAGATTCAGACCTTCAGAAACGCCCTGGGCACCTTATCCAGAGGATTGACAGGTTAGATAAAAGCGATTTTTATCAAAACTACACGGCGGATTTATCTTATAACAACAGCTTTGTAATGACAAGGGCACCATGGAGAGAACAATAGTTTTAAAAGGGGGGGTTAGAAACTGGTGACAGAGTCCCTTTAATGTTTCTTGCGGACAGCCACACAGAATCACCCACTCTTAGGTCCGGACCATTCATATGTTTCCTGTCAGCCATACGTTTATACTTGTTGCCCATATTCCTATAAGTTATTTTGAATTTTTCACCAAATATATGACAATGATGAAGTAAAACGCTCTTTCTCAGGAATACCAGAAGTATAAGAACCAGAAAAGTATAAGAACCAGTGAACGGCTGGCAAAGCTGGAGTCAGGGCGCACAGAAGGGAGCACATATCGGGGCAGGGGGCTCACATATTGGGGGCACACATTGGGGGCAGGGAGGATATGGTAGCTGATTTCAGGCTGATCAGAGCCTAAAACCGTCACTTTTACACTGCCGCAATCCGATTGGTCTCTTGCTGGCATTACTGGATTCTGTACTGTCCCTGACAGCGGCAGTACAGGGGCAGAAGCTTTAATCCAAGTGTTTTGCAGCGATTGGATTAAAGAGCTGCCATGACGTTTATATACATGCTATCTGCAGGGAGTATGGGCAGATAGAGCGTATATAGCCGTATGGCAGTTGGGAAGGGGTTAAACATTATGTCATATTGGATGATTTCTAATGCCTTGTTTCTGACCCAAACACCTGGCTTGCTTGGGTCTGCTGTGGAGAGTGCTCCATGATTTGGAGAGGCTCTGTGAAGTCATCTTGGAGACCATATTTTCCCCACGCCTCCACAATGGCACTACGTGGAGGGTTATCCCGCGTTCTTCAGGGTCAGGAAATAGTTTTCGAGAAACCAATAAAGGGCCCCCTCCCTCTTACCTTGCCAGTTGTTTTCCTGTCCCTCAGAAGGTCGGGAACTCATGCACCAGCTAGTTTTCGAGCGGCCTTCAGGTTTGTTATCCCGGTGCCGCCGGAGGGCTGTCGCAGGGGAAAGGATTGCGGGACACGGCAGTGTGGTCCCTCCTTCCCTTAGGTATAATCCCAGCTTGGGCTGGTCACCCCGGGCTGTATCCCCGCGTTCCTGTGGAAACGGCATCTCTGTGTGGCATGGGCGAGCGCTCCCATAATCCTCCTATAGCTGCCGCGCGCGCCTCTGTGATGCGGATTATTGCATCATCAGAAGGGGCCACGCGGCGCATAGGAAGGGGGCAGAGCTCCGCAGCACTAAGGAAGAGGAAGTGCGGGCTGCCGGCGTCCTCGTGCAGCTACCAAGCGCTCCTCTAACCAGGACTAACCAGGATGATGCAAGCCGAAGGAGGTTCCCCCAGAAAGCCCTCAGACACCTCCAGGCCTTCTAGTCCGTTAAGCCTCCTCCCTGTTCTATGTATGTGGGGTGTTTTTTACGCACTATTAAGTTATGTTAAGCTTGCACCCGTTTTCTTTTGGTGGCGGTTCCAAAAAAAAGAGAGAAAAAATTTCTTAAATAAAACTAATCCTGCCGTTTATGTCTCCTAGGGGAGAGAAACCTCTAAAAGGGAACTGTCCATCAAAAGAAGATGTGCCATATGCAAGAAAACGCTCTCTGGGTCGTATAAAAAACCTTTATGTCAGAAATGTTGCGACAAAGTGGTCTCAGAGGAAACCCCTTCCCTGGTGGAAAGTCTGAGAAGGAAGAAATGGGGGCAGCTGTAGAAGCAAAGCTATCTTCCATACCGCCCAGACCTTACAATTCTAGCACCCCTATTATGGAGCAAGATTCTGACCTAGATGAAGGAGAAAATTCATCCGATTCAGACTCTGATATTTCGGAAGACAATTAATATAAATAAAATTTAGAGGGGCACTCTCTAAAGCAGTGGATATTGGTAAATATACTTTTATTGATATAGGCAACGTTAATATTCAATTAATTCACATTGTATTGTACTTGTATATAGCAGCATAGATTATAAATAGCATGCTAAAAACCACTTTGTGAATAAACCAAAGTAAAAATACTAATATAACGTATATAGCAATCCAACAGTAAAAGATGCCAGTCCAGCAATAAAATTTATCCAGAAAAATCGACCTAAAATCGATAGAGATTAGTAAAAGGTGCCAGTCCAGCAATAAAAATTAATCCACAAAAATCGATCTAAAATCCACGTAATCTTGCTGATGGTGAGCTTCCCTTATCCAGCAAAGACCTCCTGCAGTCGGCGTTCTCAGGGTCGTTGTAGTATTAAAGTTGTAGTATTAAAGTGTTCACCTCCAAAATCGATAGATCGAGAGTCTCAATTTCAAGTGCGGGGGTCCATTTATCAAACGCGTTTTGGGGTTAGAGCAATTGACCCCTTCATCGGTGGCTCTCTGGCTCATATAAAAAACCTTTATGTCAGAAATGTTGCGACAAAGTGGTCTCAGAGGAAACCCCTTCCCTGGTGGAAAGTCTGAGAAGGAAGAAATAGGGGCAGCTGTAGAAGCAAAGCTATCTTCCATACCGCCCAGACCTTCCACTTCTAGCACCCCTATTATGGAGCAAGATTCTGACCTAGATGAAGGAGAAAATTCATCCGTTTCAGACTCTGATATTTCGGAAGACGCCTATGGTCGACCTCTGTGTTCAGTGGAAGAGACGGAATCCTTGTTAAAAACTATCAGAGCCACCATTAATCTAGAAGAAGCAAAAGAGCCACTATCTGTACAGGATCAGATGTTCGCAGCTCTGGGGGACAAGAAAAAACTTGTTTTTCCTGTCCATGCTAATATCAAGTCTTTAATCCAAACTGAGTGGAAAGAGCCTGAAAAGAGACAATCCGCCTCTAAGATATTTAAGAGAAAATATCCGTTTGCGGAAGAAGACTCTGCCACCTGGGATAAGACTCCTAGAGTGGATGCCCCCGTGGCAAGGATTAAAAAAAAATCTGCCTTACCCTTTGAAGATCGGGGACTTCTTAAGGATCCCATGGATAAAAAATTTGAAAGTCTCCTAAAAAAGACATGGGAATCCTCCACCGCTATATTGAGACCAAGTATCTCTGCAACCTAAATCGCCAGAACCCTGTCTCTGTGGTTGGGACAGCTAGAGGAACCTATTGAGTCCGGCACCCCTAGAGAAGACTTCCTTGCCTCAATCCCTATAATGAAGCAGGCTGCCAATTTTATTGCCAATGCTTCAGCAGACTTAGTAAGGGCTCTTTCACACTTGCGTTCTTCTGTTCCGGCATAGAGTTCCGTCGTCGGGGCTCTATGCCGGAAGAATCCTGATCAGGATTATCCCCATGCATTCTGAATGGAGAGAAATCCGTTCAGGATGCATCAGGATGTCTTCAGTTCCGGACCGGAACGTTTTTTGGCCGGAGAAAATACCGCAGCATGCTGCGCTTTTTGCTCCGGCCAAAAATCCTGAACACTTGCCGCAAGGCCGGATCCGGAATTAATGCCCATTGAAAGGCATTAATCCAGATCCGGCCTTAAGCTAAACGTCGTTTCGGCGCATTACCGGATCCGACGTTTAGCTTTTTCTGAATGGTTACCATGGCTGCCAGGAAGCTAAAGTCTTGGCAGCCATGGTAAAGTGTAGTGGGGAGCAGTATACTTACCGTCCGTGCGGCTCCCGGGGCGCTTCAGAGTGACGTCAGGGCGCCCCATGCGCATGGCTGACGTGATCGCATGGACACGTCATCCATGCGCATGGGGCGCTCTGACGTCATTCTGGAGCGCCCCGGGAGCAGCACGGACGGTAAGTATACTGCTCCCCCGCTCCCCACTACTACTAAGGCAACCAGGACTTTAATAGGGTCCTGGCTGCCATAGTAACACTGAACGCATTTTGAAGACGGATCCGTCTTCAAATGCTTTCAGTTCACTTGCATTTTTCCGGATCCGGCGTGTAATTCCGGCAAATGGAGTACACAACGGATCCGGACAACGCAAGTGTGTAAGAGCCCTAAGACTATCTGCCAGAACAGCCGCCCTGTTAAACGCTTCACGAAGAGCAATATGGTTTCGTACCTGGTCAGGGGATACGGCGTCAAAAAATAAGCTCTGTTCTTTGCCATGCGAAGGGGAAAGAGTTTTTGGCATCGGCTCTGGATGATATCTTAGAAAAGGCATCGGATAGGAAAAAGGGCTTTCCCACTGAATAAATTTTTTTTTTACAAGAGGCGTTCCTTTCGGCCCCAAAGACGTGGTAGATTTGACCAAAAGAAGAAGGATTCAGGACCGTCATGGCAATTGTTGAGGGAAAAGTTGGATTTTAATATATATGTATATATGCCCTTACATACACTCACCTAAAGAATTATTAGGAACACCATACTAATACAGTGTTGGACCCCCTTTTGCCATCAGAACTGCCTTAATTCTACGTGGCATTGATTCAACAAGGTGCTGATAGCATTCTTTAGAAATGTTGGCCCATATTGATAGGATAGCATCTTGCAGTTGATGGAGATTTGAGGGATGCACATCCAGGGCACGAAGCTCCCGTTCCACCACATCCCAAAGATGCTCTATTGGGTTGAGATCTGGTGACTGTGGGGGCCATTTTAGTACAGTGAACTCATTGTCGTGTTCAAGAAACAATTTTTCCAGTCTTCAACAGTCCAATTTTGGTGAGCTCGTGCAAATTGTAGCCTCTTTTTCCTATTTGTAGTGGAGATGAGTGGTACCCGGTGGGGTCTTCTGCTGTTGTAGCTCATCCGCCTCAAGGTTGTGCGTGTTGTGGCTTCACAAATGCTTTGCTGCATACCTCGGTTGTAACGAGTGGTTATTTCAGTCAACGTTGCTCTTCTATCAGCTTGAATTAGTCGGCCCATTCTCCTCTGACCTCTAGCATCAGCAAGGCATTTTCGCCCACAGGACTGCCGCATACTGGATGTTTTTCCCTTTTCACACCATTCTTTCTAAACCCTAGAAATGGTTGTGCGTGAAAATCCCAGTAACTGAGCAGATTGTGAAATACTAAGACTGGCCCGTCTGGCAACCAAACGCTCAAAATTTCTTAAATCACCTTTCTTTCCCATTCTGACATTCAGTTTGGAGTTCAGGAGATTGTCTTGACCATGACCACAACCCTACATGCATTGAAGCAACTGCCATGTGATTGGTTGACTAGATAATCGCATTAATGAGAAATAGAACAGGTGTTCCTAATAATTCTTTAGGTGAGTGTATATGCATGTATATTGGCCCTTTTGCATGGGCCGGTCCAGGTGGTATGGGTGTATACATGGAGATGTATGTATGCCCCCTTGTCAGCATACATCTCTATGTATAATATATCCATAGGCAGGTAGGCTTATTACTGCCCATTTATGCCCCAGAATTATATTGTGTATATGTACATGCAGGTAGATGTGCCCCAAACATCTATATATGTGTATCTGCCATGGCTCTCCCCAGGTATATTTATATATATATATATATATATATATATGGGCCTATAACTGCCCATGTATGCCCCAGGTTTATAATGAGTATATATGTGTATATAGATGCGCCCCAAGTATCTATATACATATATATACTTAAATTCCCCCCATAGGGACAGCGTTCAGCCAGTTCCTGCAGGGGGGTGGATATGTCTCCAGGTGGCTGGTGACTTCAAAGGCTAAGGGATCAATTGATCTGAGGCCTTTTGTTGAGTTTATCAGCCTAGTTACTATGCTCTGCCCCACCTTATGTTTGTGACATGGCTGGGCGTGTGGTGCTGCTAGCCTCAGGGGGCCAACTGGCAGTCCTGAGTGCAGGCATACGTCACAGTCACACTATGATGTCACATCCCTGAGGAGGGGGGAGGTGGGCTGTTTCTGAGGCTGATATATGAGCCCAAAGCCAGGAACAAGGGTCTCTTGCATCTGGACTACAATCAGAGACACATGGGATGGGAACAGCTCCCTGAAGGAAGAGAGGCCACATGCCCCTGGAGATGGCTGAGTAACCTTTTCCCTCCAGACCCTTGCTCCACCAACCATCCCCTAACCCCTGGCTGCTGACCTCATGCCTCAGCATTAATCCCTGATGAGCCTGTACCCTGGAGGCAGCCCAGTTACCCCTGTAGCTGCCCTGTAATCCTACCCCTTCACTGCTGCCTGCTTACCCCAGCAGCAGCTGATGGTGTGTTAATCCTAGCTTAGAGCCAGGTTGGGTTGGGCTGATAAGGCTAGAGTTTGGGGTGGGGTGGAATTGGGAATTGTAAATTGTCTAGTGTAGATAGGTTTGGATTGTGGTGTGTGCGTCTATATGTATATATATATATATAAATAACCAATGATCTATAAATATATATAGATATAGCGTATAATTAGACTTGTATTATTGTCCCTGACCATTAACGCCTTCACTACATGCTGCCCTGCCTCAGCCCTGCTCTGCCCTGCAAGTCCCTGCAGAGCATAAACACCCATATTACCCTGTGTGTAACCCCAGCAGTAGCCCCTTTACTGCTGCTGCCTTGTTAACCCTTTCCTGAGTTACCCCTTGCCCCGCCTTGCCCAGAACTCTATTCCTTGGCCTGCATGTATTTACTCCTGCAGTACCACTATTGTGTGATTAAACCCCTTGAAACCCGTAGGGACAGTGAGTAGCCAGTCGGGTGGGTTACTGATATTTGTGTGTATGTAAGTGTATTATTGTAAGGATAGCTAGTGTGTGGGGAGGAATTGGGACTGTGTTAGCGTAGTTAGTACCGTATTAGTGTGTTTGTAATAGTGTGTGTACTTATATTACTGTGTGCTGCTATAAATATATATATATTGTGAGAAGGCACAGGGTGCCATAATAGATGATAGATACGTGTCACCGAGGTGCCTGGCCTCGGTGAAATGAACCGGTAATGTTTCGTCAGTAACCCTAGGTTACTGACAGTTGCTAGCGGTAGTTTAGCTGCTAGCTGCAGCTGATCCGGGCCGGGTTTCATTGGAGTAGTCAAAGAGCAGGGTGGGATGACTACTCCCACGTATCCAGGCCAGGTGTTGACTGGCCTATTTAAGCCACGAATCCCAGGAGAGCTGGGGGTGTGGTTCCTAGTCTGGAAGTGTAACTGGGAGTAAAGCTGTGTGGTGTGTTGCTGTGGATAAGCCTGCCGTGGCCTAATCTTTTTTCCCCCTCTCCAGCGGGTGGTGGAACTCTGGAGCTACAGAGGACTGTGAGTTAGACCATTTCATATGAACTGTGTTTCTTTGTGTTTACCCGCTGAAGTAAGCGAGCATTTGTTTAAAGCTGTGTTTGAACACAATAAAAGACTATTGTTTAAATGACACCTGAAGTCCCTGTTTGAGCTGATCCCCACAATATATATATATCTATTCCCTTGATATAGATATATATAGTTATAATAAAATATATTATACTGTGAGGTATAGTGTGTGAATAAATACCTTTTATTTAAGCACTGTGTGTAGTCTTTTGTAGTAGCAATTAGCCATAGTGGAGTGTATAGGTAACAGAGGTAGTTAACATAACCTAGCTAGTTAGGTATTTATATTTTATGATTTAGGCATAAATTTATGAATATTAATTGAGATTTGCAGAAATATTAATAATTAATATCCCCTTTAACAGCAATCTACCAGAGGAAAAGGAAAGGGGCTCTTGTTTAACCCCGACAAGTCCACCCGCACATTCTCCCAATGACGCCAGGAGGGCCGTAGGGGGAAGGCTCAGTTTTTGTCACTCTGCCTGGGAAAATATCCAAGCCTGCCCCTGGGTACTAGAGGTGATAGTTATCCACCAGACCGGTATATGGAGAACACAAAATTGAAAGCAGAAAACCAGAAGGCAATGGACCTACAAATATCGCTCCTGTTGGAAAAGAGGGCCATCGTTCCTGTACCAGTGGAAGAATAGAAGGAAGGATTTTATTCACCAATCTTTCTTGTCAGGAAACCGAACGGCTCCTTCAGAGCAAACATAAATTTGAAAACCTTAAACAAGTAGATGACGTCACCGAAAGAGAAGACGTCATCGGCGCAGGCACACTGAGGGAGTGCTGAGGAGGCGAGCCTGCGCCGAATGAAGACAGGCGAGGGATTTGAAATTCTGACAGGGCCAGCCGGAGGAGGAGAGCGATCGCTGGCCCTGTCAATCAACAGGAGGAGGGGCGTTTTTTTGCGGCGGCTACCAGCAAGTATACGCCCTACTTGCTGGTAGTAAAGCGATTTGCATATTTTAAAATATCAATTTTTATGGAAACAAAGCCACAGACAAAGGTTAGAACCCTATAAAGGGAATAGTCGTTTAATAAGGATTTTATCAAGCGCAAAAAAAAAAATAGTTTTGGCGGTGACAGAAGTCCTTTAAGGGGGTAAGTAGAATCCGCCCAAAATTAAGGTCTTCAGTCCCGCCAGTGGGATTTAAATCTGGTACTATCCAGACTAATGTATCCGCCCTTTGAACCTATAACAGAAATCCCCTTGAGAACATTGAAATTTTTTTGTTAGCCATCACTACAGCAAGAAGAGTAGGGGAGATCCAGGCCTTTTCCATCCTACCTCCTTATCTTATGATTCTGGAGGATAGAATCATATTAAAACATGCTCCTGAATTTCTTCCCAAGGTTGCAACAAAATTCCACTGTCAACAGGAAGTTACTCTTCTCTCCTTTTGTTTCCAGGCGACCTCAGAGAAGGAAAAACTGTTTCACAACCTGGACGTTAGGAGATGCGTCCTACAGTATATGGAGGCCACAAAGGATCTAAGAAAATCCAACCAGCTACTTGTACAATATGTGGGTCTGCATCGGGGCCAGGCAGCTAGCAAGACTTCCATCTCTAAATGGATCAAGGCCTGCATTGTTCTAGCCTACGAGACGGAAGGGGTTGCTCCTCCACCTTTATTGAAAGCCCACTCTACCAGGGCATCAGCCACATCCTGGACTGAAGAGGCCTCGGCCTCGGCCTCGATAGAAGAAAATATGTCGGGCAGCCACATGGTCCAATCTTGGCACCTTTTTTAAACATTACAAATTGGACGTCTCTACAAATAGAGACTTATCCTTTGGACGCAAAGTCCTGTCGGCAGTTGTCCCACCCTGATCATGTCTCCTATGTTATTCCTCCACGTAGTGCTGTTGTGGAGGCATAGGGAAAAGATGAAAATTACTCTTACCAGTAATTGGATTTTCCTTTAGCCTCCACAATGGCACGAGGAATTCCCCCCCCCCCCCAAAAAAAAAAAGAAAAAGAGAAAAAGGGGGATATATTCGATTATGTGACATTTGGTTCCATTAACCTCAGGAGAAAAG
This sequence comes from Bufo gargarizans, assembly GCF_014858855.1. Taxonomy (NCBI): domain Eukaryota; kingdom Metazoa; phylum Chordata; class Amphibia; order Anura; family Bufonidae; genus Bufo; species Bufo gargarizans. Next base: position 477,338,524 of record NC_058083.1, read on the forward strand.
ATCCTGACCTTGTATATTGAGCGATACTGTTTATATTGTTGATGTTATATACCTTATTAAATTTGGTTTGTTTTGCATCTATCTCTGAGTACTAGGTTACTAACTGGCAAGGTAAGAGGGAGGGGGCCCTTTATTGGTTGGTCTCGAAAACTATTTCCTGTCCCTGAAGAAGGCGGGGTAATCCTCCACGTAGTGCCGTTGTGGAGGCTAAAGGAAAATCCAATTACCGGTAAGAGTAATTTTCATCTTTTCACGTTCGGGGGAGGGGGGGTAATTCATCCTTAGGAATACCAGAAGTATAAGAACCAGAAAATGTGTCAAACTATGGGTAAAACCCATATGCGCCAAAAAACGGCGACTCACCAGTGGACTCCTGACTATCAGGGCCGTCTTTAATATTGATTGGACCCTGGGCAAGAATTTACTTGGGCCCCCTGGATAACGCCCCCCCCCCCCCCCGCACTTTGCTGTACTTGCTATACAGCAGCACTTACCTGTCACATCCAGGGCCTCCAGGTGACGTCTCCTCTCTGTCATCATCTTCTCTGTAGATCTTCTCCACTCGGTCTGGACAACTTCTCTCAGCCGCCTTGTCTCTGCAGAGTGTGACAGACATCTTAGCTTCCTCACATTCTATCATTATCCCCCAACTGGAGTCCTCACAGTGTTATCCTGCTGCTTGCTGTGCCCCCCCAACCCCCCCCCCCCCCCCAGAGGTAGCAGTCGCTACCGGGCCCAGGAGCATGAAGGGGCCCAAAGACACTTGTGCCGCATAAGAAGACACACAAAGCACTGAGGGAAGGGGGGCCCAAGATGAACTCTTGCACCGGAGCCCATGAGCCTTTAGTTACGCCCCTACCCCCTCCCCAATACCCCAAATACTATCCTGAAGAAACATTACTGCCCCCCATAGTAATAGTACTCCTCATAGTCCCACCAATAGTAATTCCCTTCTAGAATGCCCTCATTAGTAACACTGCCCCAACCGTGATAATGCTCCTCAACAATGCCCCCCATTATTAGAAGAGCCCTCCCATATTAATAATACCCTCACAGAGTCCCTAGTAGAAATAAGGCCCCCTCATTGTTCCCCCAGTGGGAATAAGGCTCCCTACAGACCCCTCAGTAGTAATAAGGCCCCCATAGTGCGCTTAGTCGAAATAAGGCGGATCTATAAGACCCTCCTATAGAGCCCCCAGTAGTAATAAGATGCCTATAATGTCCCCTGGATCTGCAGTGCCCCCTGCAGTCATACTCCTGCCTTCACCATACAGTCCCATGTAAATAACATCATCTCCTCCCCAGCCGCCTCCAACGAATAATCCAATGCAAACATCACCCCCTAAGGCTACTTTAACACTTGCATTCATGCGGATCTGTCCTGTACTTGTACAGGACGGATCAGCACCGATAATACAAACGAATGCATCCATTCAGGACCTATTCGTTTGTATTAGATTTGAATTTCTAAGTCCCAATACGGATCCGTCCTGACTTACATTGAAAGTCAATGGGGGGACGGATCCGTTTACAATTGCACCATTTTGTGTCAATGCAAAGGGATCCGTCCCCATTTACTTACATTGTAAGTCAGGACGGATCCGTTTGGCTCCGCAAGGACATGCGGACACAAAAACGCTGCTTGCAGCATTTTGGGGTCCGTCTCCAAAACGGAACAGGGGGCTGTACGGAGCCGAACGAATGCATTCTGAATGGATCCGCATCTATTCAGAATGTATGGATCCCGAAATTATATAGAGGGATCCGCATGGGATTATAATCATCCCATTAGCTTTTATTAGTTTGTGGCGGGAAAATTTCCCGCCTAAAAGTGTGTTAGGTGAGCTAAAAATAGCTGGTTACTGGGGGTCTGGGGCAGATGTCAATCATTGGGTCAGTAAGTGACCTATGAAGTAGTGTTGCTGGGCAGAGTGGCCTGAGATGCCCAGCAACAGTGGGTCATTGGTGGGACAGTTTCAAGGCCCCCCATAGTTAGGGCTATATAGTTGCGGTAGCGGTCAGTGTTAGGCTGTCATCTCAACAGCATCTGGAGGAGGTGCTGCCTGCCTGCATACCTGATGGAGGAGTTCGTGGCTGAGCTGCGGAGGCGTGCGGGAGATGGAGTGACGGCGTCCTGGCTGGAATCCTGCTTAGCTGACTGGTCTGCATCGGTGGCTGTTCCGGCGGTGGTGTGCGATCCTGGCGATGTCCCGGTCCCGGCGGTGTCTGCGGCTGACGTACCCGAAGGTCTCCCTGTGGTGCCTGCGCTGCGCTCTTCAAGAAGAGAGAAGAGGCAGCGCACCCGTTTCTCTCCCTCCCCCTGCAGGTCTGTCCCGGAAAGGAGAAGATCGGATAGACGGAGTGCTGCTGTAGAGGAAACCGGAAGTGGTCGCTTGGGGATGACATCACAGGCTGAGGTCCGTCCTGAATCTGCGTCCCCAGGAAACTTGGAGCAGCTTTTTGGTTCCGTTTCTGCCCTGCAGCATTTTGGTTCCCAGGAAGGTCCTGCTGTGAGAAGAGCATCGCTTGAGCCCCCTGCACATCCTTCGCGGCAACATGGACGTAGACGACGCAGAATGGAGCCACAGCCTGTGCAGCACCAGTCCCTGCCGCTCCGCTCCGGTGTTGAGCAGCGGGACGGTGTGTGCTTGGAAAGCGTGACGCAGAGACAAGAGGCATCCGCATCTTCTTCTGGTGTCCGGAGTGCTACTCCAGCGGGTGGTGAGTTCCCCAGGGATCTGGGCACCGTTATTGCATCCTTGTCTTCTGTACTTTCTTCTTTGCAGAGTATTGCTCCTCTTCCCCCCCCTGCTCCTGAACCGGCTGGTACGGCAGGCGATTTTTCTGATGCTTGGCGTTTTAGCGGTCGGGGGACGGGAGGGGATTATGATAGTGATGACTCTCTCCCTCTTCCAGCGGTGGCTAAACGTGGAGGAGTGTCAGAGTCATGTTATAAAGAAATGTTACCATGTGATATTTCGCCTTTAGGCTTTCATCTCTCCATGTCGGTTAAAGAAAAGATATGGAGAAATGAATTTGTGGACATTTTGTCGCTGTTGCCTGCTTCAAAAGATTTTGTTGCTAAATTAGATAAAAGGGAGGATAAGTCTGAAGAAGATAGGAGGCGCCCGATCCCTCGTACTTTTAATAATTGGTTGCAGGCATATTGTATCTTTTGCAGCGTGATGGGTGAGAAATTCCCGGCAAAATGTTCAGGGCTTTTTCAGCATTTAGATAATGTTTTAGAGGCGTATAAGAATTTTGGGGGGATAGGTTGGTTTGTGTATGATGAAAATTTCAGACAGAGGCTGTCCGTTTATCCTAGCATGCGGTGGGGCACAAAGGATGTTGGGCTGTGGCTTAATTTATTGTTGCCACAGCGTTCATCTTATTCTGCTCCTAAACAGCAGCCAGCCTCTGCTGCGCCGCAGTCTCAATTGTTAAAAAAGGGCACCTGCTTTGCGTTTAATGAAGCACAGTGTAGGTGGCCTGCGTCATGTAAATATCGCCATGAATGTGCCTTTTGCGGGGGCAGTCACCCGATGGTTCGCTGTTATAAAAGAGCTAACATGCCTACCATGCCATCCACAAAAGAGTTTATTGCAAAAAGCATGGACACCAGTAAAGCTGGTGACCATGCGTCCCTGGTTAGAGCGTTACCCAAATTGCAAGATGGCGGAGCTGCTACTTGACGGTTTTGCTTTGGGTTTTCAGTTGCCATCGTTTTCTGGCGTTGGTTGTGAATGGGTTAATAATTTGTCTTCGGTTGATCAATTTCCTGTGGTGGTGAGGGATAAATTGGCAAAGGAACTGGAGTTAGGCAGGATCGCTGGTCCTTTTTCCTCTCCGCCTTTCGCTAATTTTCGTCTTTCTCCATTGGGAGTTGTTCCGAAGAAGGAACCCAATGCTTTTCGTTTAATTCATCATTTATCCTTTCCTTATGGTGCATCCTTGAATGATGAAATTGATAAAGCATTGTGTTCGGTCAAGTATGCCACATTTGATTCAGCAATTGATCTGATACGTAATTTTGGTAAAGGTGCTTTGATGGGAAAGGCGGACGTTCAGTCCGCTTTTCGCCTGCTACCTGTACATCCTTCTTGTTTTAACTCACTTGGTTTTCAATTTCAGGGTTTATTTTATTTTGATAAATGTATTCCAATGGGTTGTTCCTTGTCTTGTTTCTATTTTGAAGTTTTTTCCTCGTTTATTGAATGGGTAGTAGCAGTCAGGTGTATGCGTGGTGCAGTGACGCACTATTTGGACGATTTCTTGTTCATTGGTCCAGCGGATTCTTCAGCATGTTTTGAAAGTTTGGAATCCTTTTTTGCAGTTTGTTCTGAGTTTGGTGTTCCGTTAGCTGAGGATAAGACGGTGTACCCTACTAATTGTTTGGAATATTTGGGGATTGTCATAGATTCTGTGAAGGGCGAATTTTGTCTTCCTCCACAGAAAGTGTCAAAAATCTGTATGGCTTTGTCTTCATTGCTAAGTAAGCGTACAGCTAAGGTGAAAGAGATTCAGTCGGTCTTGGGTATGTTAGCTTTTGCCAGTAGGATTATGCCAATGGGCCGGGTGTTTTGTCGGCAATTGTCTGCAAAGATTTCTGGTGTGAGGAACCCTGGTTTTCATGTTAGTCTATCTAAGGAGGTTAAGGAAGATTTTATGATTTGGTTGGAGTTCTTTCAGCTATATAATGGCAGGTCATATTGGCAGGAAGATTTTGTTTTAGCTTCTTCTATGGATTTGTTTACGGATGCTGCTGGATCTTGTGGTTTTGGTGCATATTGGAACGGACATTTGTGTGCGGCAGAATGGCATCCTGCTTGGATTTTGAATGGAGTGACTAAGAATATTGTTTTGTTAGAACTGTTTCCTGTGGTGGTTTCGCTAGTTTTATGGGGGAGTTGTTTTTCCAATAAGAGAATTATTTTGCATACTGACAATAAGGGTGTTTTATTTGCAGTTAATTGTTTATCATCAAAATGTCCGTTAGTAGTTAAATTGTTACGTCATCTGGTGCTTCTCTGTTTAAAATTGAATATTTGGTTGAAAGCTCGCCATATCCCTGGGATAGATAATTCAATTGCTGATTCGCTTTCCCGTTTTCAGTTTCAGACATTCCGGCAGTTGACGGAAGGGGCCGATCTGAAAGGGGAATCGTGCCCTGCGTACCTGTGGAATCTGATTTGGTCCTAGGTATGTCTTACTTACAGTCTTCTGTGGCTCCGGCGACATGGTCGGATTATAGCCGTTCATGGCTTAGGTGGTGTTGTTTTACAGCTGATAGAGGTTGGTCTTCTCATGGTAGTGGCGAGGTTGCTGCATTAGCATTCTGTGTGGCATTGTTTAGGGAGGGTCTGGCTTACTCTACTGTTTTAAGGATTTTGTCAGGTGTTTCATTTTTTCTTCGGGTTTTAGGTTCTCCTTCTTTATTAGATTACTTCCTGATTAAGCAGATGTTAAAGGGTTACAAACGTGGTAATTGTTCTCCTGACAATAGATGTCCTATTTCTCCCACACTGTTATTATCATTATGTCAGGCTACTTCTTTAGTTTGTTTTGATAGTTTTGAAGAGTTGCTGTTTTCCACTGCGTTTTGTTGCATGTTTTTTGGTGCTTTTAGAATTAGCGAGTTGTTTCCAAGAAATTGTGAGGCAGGTTTGGGATTGGCCTTGAAGCATGTCCATGTTCATGTTAATTATGTTTTGTTTTTCCTTCCGACGTCAAAGATGGATCAATCAGGTAAGGGTACCTGGATCCGAGTGAACAGAGTTGGGTCGGGTGGTATTTGTCCGGTGAGTATGATTTCTCAGTATTGGCTTCGCAGACCAGGGGGTGGTACTGCTTTCTTTGTGCATGCGAATACTTCTCCTTTAACACAATATCAATTTAGATCCGTGCTAAGGAAATGTTTAAAGGAATTGGGTTTAGATGGTGTCCGGATTACGTCGCATTCTTTCCGGATTGGAGCCGCCACTGCGGCGGCTCGGTCGGGTTTGAGTGCGTCAGTGATTAAGCGGATTGGAAGATGGTCGTCTAATTGTTTTAAAATGTATGTGCGTCCTGATGTTCCTGTGATCTAATGTTTCTTTATATTATAGTTTTTACAGGTCTCACCGTATGGATTATCGGCCATTCTTTCGTATACTGGGCCCATCGCAGAGCTGTAGAAAGATCGTACGGTGACAACCTCTCTTGGTCCACAGATACGGTTCGAATATACTGGAATGGGGTCAGGGGTCTTCGTTGGGAAGGTTTGATGGATGTAATGTTGGAAATGTGTGATTTATACCCTGATCCTGATATAATAATTTTTCATGCAGGGGCAAATGATGTGGGCAAATTTGGCACCATTGAATTGGCTTTCTGTATGAAACGTACAATGGTAAGGGCAAGGCGATTGTTCCCTGATGCACGTTTAGATTTTTTCGGAAATGATTCCACGTTTACTTTGGTTATCCTGTCCTAATTTTAAATATTTAGATAAGATGAGGATACGTTTGAATAGAATTATGGCTCGTTTTATGCCATTGATTTGGGGGTTTTCATTTCGGCACGTGGACCTTGAAGGTGGTTTGCCCGGCCTTTATTTTTCGGACAAGATTCATTTGTCACAGATTGGTTTGGACATTTTCAATTTGGACATGCAAGCTATAATTGAGATAGTTATGGGTGGGGTGGGGCCCACGCCGCCTTGTTAGCCGGCATGGTCCGGTGGGTGTAAAGTCGCTCACTGTAATGGTGAGCGGACGAGTTAAGTCTGAAGTTTAGGCCGAGCTTATGGCTGGTCTAATTATTGTTTATGAAGTTATTGGTATATATTGATACAGTTTAATTTTGGATTAAGCTAATCTTTAATAAAGCTGGCCGTGGCCTAATTTATTCCACCAAAAATATTTGTGTCCACGTGTTTTATTACTTATTTATAGAGTTGAAGATGTGTAAGTAATGTTATGGTACATTCATATGATTTATAATCCCATGTATGGATCCCGAAATTATATAGAGGGATCCGCATGGGATTATAATCATCCCATTAGCTTTTATTAGTTTGTGGCGGGAAAATTTCCCGCCTAAAAGTGTGTTAGGTGAGCTAATAATAGCTGGTTACTGGGGGTCTGGGGCAGATGTCAATCATTGGGTCAGTAAGTGACCTATGGAGTAGTGTTGCTGGGCAGAGTGGCCTGAGATGCCCAGCAACAGTGGGTCATTGGTGGGACAGTTTCAAGGCCCCCCATAGTTAGGGCTATATAGTTGCGGTAGCGGTCAGTGTTAGGCTGTCATCTCAACAGCATCTGGAGGAGGTGCTGCCCCCGCCCGCCCTTCCCTGTTGAAAGTTTGTTTTCATTGTCACGGCTGCTTTATTAGAAGGAGGGTGTAAAGTCGCTCACTGTAATGGTGAGCGGACGAGTTAAGTCTGAAGTTTAGGCCGAGCTTATGGCTGGTCTAATTATTGTTTATGAAGTTATTGGTATATATTGATACAGTTTAATTTTGGATTAAGCTAATCTTTAATAAAGCTGGCCGTGGCCTAATTTATTCCACCAAAAATATTTGTGTCCACGTGTTTTATTACTTATTTATAGAGTTGAAGATGTGTAAGTAATGTTATGGTACATTCATATGATTTATAATCCCATGCATTGGGGTTAAACTGATGCATTTGGGGCTGCTTGTGAGAGCCTTGAAACGGATCTCACAAGCGGATCCCCAAATGCAAGTGTAAACATAGCCTAAACCCATGTACATAAACATTATTCCCCCCCACCATCCACTTTCAACATACAGTCCCATGTCAATAACATCCCTCCCTTCAGCCCTAACATACATCCCAGTTAAATAACTACAACTCCCAGCATTGCTCTGCCTCTCCCTTCACTTACCTCTCCAGTCCTGCATTAGGCTCCTCCTCTTCACTCTGGTCCAATCCTGCACTGGTCACATGATGGTGACATCATCCAGGTCATCCTATCACAGCCTGTTTTGCTGATCACATGACCTGTGATGTCACCACAGGTCTTCACCTCTTCCCAGTGTATTAGATTCAATTGTATTGCCGTTCTGTGTACGGCAATACAGTTGTATCTAGCAGGCAGGCAGGACATTCGGGGCCTGGGACAAAACATCCGGGGCCCAGGCCCCGAATGTTTTAACCTAGCGACGCCCCAACCTAGTCACTAGTAGTCAGGAAACGGAGCTCCCATGGGCCCCCAGGAGCAACTGGGCCCGGGGCAGCTGCCCCTTTTGCCCTGCGGCAAAGACGGCCCTGCTGACTATGATTGTTTATGGCAAACTCTGCTAAAGACAAAAATGAAGACCACTCCTCCTGGTTCTCAGATACAAAACATCTCAAGTAAGTCTCCAGACTCTGATTAGTGGGTTCCGTCTGTCCGTTTGACTGAGGATGAAAAGCCGAAGAAAAGGACAGTTGTACCCCCAGTCTAGTACAGAATGCCTTCCAGAATTTGGAAACATGATCCGAGACCACGTCAGAGGGAATGCCATGTAGTTTTACAATGTTGTCAACAAACGCTGCAAGAGTTTTAGCATTGGGTAGGCCCGGCAATGCTATAAAGTGTGTCATTTTACTAAAGCGATAATCTACCACCAAAATCACTGTCTTTCCTGAATAATTAGGTAGATCAGTGATAAAATCCATGGATAAATGAGTCCATGGTCTGAACGGGATGGGCAAGGAAGTAGAGATCCGGAAGGCCGAGAATGTGTCACCTTAGCTCGTGCACAAGTGCTACAGGCTGACACATAGTCCTCAACACACTTACGCAACTTCGGCCACCAAAATCAACGAGAAATGAGGTCCGCAGTGGATCTGCTCCCAGGGTGTCCCGTAAGAACCGTACAGTGTCGTTTCTCAAACACTTTGTGATGCAATTCAGATGGAACAAACAATTTTCCAGAGGGACAAGAATCCGGTGCTTCTCCCTGAGCCTCTAACACCTTCACCTCTAGGTCAGTGTATAGAGGTATTGGACTTGGATTTTCAAAATCACCACCTCCAGGAAAACTAAATGACAAATCATCTGCCTTGACGTTCTTAACCCTAGGACGATAAGTGACAATGAAATTTAATCTGGTGAAAAACAAAGACCATCTGGCCTGCCTCGGGTTCAGTCGTTTAGCCGATTCCAGGTAAGCCAGATTTTTGTGATCTGTGAACACCTTGATCGGATAAATCGGCTCTTCCAACCAATGACACCACTCCTCAAATGCCAACTTAATGGCCAGCAACTCTCTGTTACCCACATCATAATTTCTTTCAGCGGCAGAGAGTTTTTTAGAGAAAAATGCACATAGGCGCCATTTACTAGGTGATGGGCCCTGCGATAAGACTGCTTTGACCCCCGCCTCGGAAGCGTCAACCTCCACAATGAAAGGCTGTGACACATCCGGCTGCACCAATATAGGGGCAGAAGCGAAACACTCCTTAACCACAAAAAATAAGGCTTGTAATGCCGAATCGGACCATACTGAGACATCAGTCCCTTTCTTAGTCATGTCATTTAAGGGTCTCACAACTGTCGAATAGTTCTTAATACATTTTCGGTAATAGTTGGTGAACCCCAAAAACCGCATAAGAACCTTCAGAATTTCGGGTCGATCCCGGTCCAATACAGCATGGACTTTCTCTGGATCCATACGAAAACCCAAAGATGAGAACAGGTAGCCCAAGAACTGCACCTCCTGTACAGCAAAAACACATCACTCCAATTTTGCATACAATTTATAATCTCTTAGGATCTGTAACACCTGTCTAACATGGTCCTGATGAGTCTTCACATTTGGAGAATAAATTAGTATGTCATCCAAACACAAGACACCAAACCTCCCCACCAGGTCATGGAAAATGTCATTCATAAAATGCTGGAAAACCGCTGGAGCATTGGTCAACCCAAATGGCATGACCAGGTTCTCAAAGTGACCCTCTGGGGTATTAAAAGCAGTCTTCTATTCATCCCCTTCATTGATCCTGACCACATTATATGCCTCTCTTAGTTCCAACTTGGAGAACACCTTGGCACCAACAATCTGGTTAAACAAATCAGGAATCAAAGGAAGGGGGTAAGGATCACTGACATTAATCCGATTGAGCTCACGCAAATCCAGACATGGCCTAAACATTCTGTTCTTTTTATTTAACAAAGAAAAACTCTGCTGCCACAGGAGATTTGTAAGGTCTTATGTGTCCTTTAGCCATACTCTCGATAATATACTCTCTCATGGCCGTTCTTTCAGGTCCAGAAAGGTTATACAACCTAGATTTGGGCAACTTAGCTCCAGGAATAAGGTTGATAGGACAATCATATTTCCGATGTGGAGGTAAATCCTGGAATCCATTTTCAGAAAATACATTGGAAAAATCAGATATAAAAGAGGGTAATGTTTTAGTGGTTAAAGCAGAAAAAGACGTATTCAGACAATTACAAACGCAATAATCACCCCAATCCAGAATATGTCTAGCTTGCCAATCAATGGTTGGATTATGCTTGCTTAACCACGGTAAACCCAGAACCAATGGATCAGGGAGACCTTCTATTACAAAACATGAGATGAACTTCTGATAAAAGTCACCCACTCTTAATCGGATATCATGCACCATCTGAGACAAACACTTTTGAGTTAGGGGTGCAGAATCAATGGCAAAAACAGAAATGTTTTCTCTAATGCACTCGGTGACAACCCGTGCATACGGACGAACTGACCATCAATCAGATTTACCCCCGCCCTACTGTCGATAAATACCTCAATACCCACAGCCTTGGACTCTAGCTCCACCTCGGCAGTCAGGAGAAATCGGGTACTACCAGTCAAAGATAAATGCACGTTCTCTGACTCCCCGCTTACCCTTTCAAGAGTCAGATGGGAATTCGACGTCCCCCTTTTTTTTATGCTGACTGCATGGACATACATTGATAAAATGTCCCTTTTGTCCGCAGAAAAAACACACACCCTTCCAATGACTAATACTCTTGAAAGCAGATCTAGGTCTAGCTCCCTCTAATTGCATGGTTTTGTCCCCAGACCTAAACTCAGGAGTATCTTCACCCAAATTGTCAGAGGAAGATGGTGCACCAAGTGATAGTACGTCCTGAGAGTGGGGGCCCCTAGATCTCTCTCGGGAGTCTATTAATACTTAAAGCAAGAGACATAGTGGCTTCCAAAGTCTCAGGATTCTCATGAAAGGCCAAACCGTCCTTCAGCCTCTCTGATAATCCCTGACAGAACTGACTAAGGAGAGCCGGATCGTCCCACTCAGTGTCACGGCTGGAGGTGGGGGAAACCCCCAGCCGTGCGGTGCCAGGAGATGGTAGGGTTACCACTTGGCCAAACCACACAGAATTAGGGAGCAGGTCACCTCCTGTTGCGTCCCTAACTCTGACCCTGTCTCCTACCTGCATGGGCCGGCCTTGATGGTAGGAGGCCTGCCCATGCAGGTAGGAGGGCCCATACTCAGGAACCTCGGATCCCTGCTGACCCTCCACAGATCCCTGACCTAGGAGCTGGGTGAGACGACCTACTCCTCCTTGGCACGGAGGAGCAGGAGTCTCAATGGCCAAGCAACAAGGGGAAACAGAAAACACCTTATGGCAGTGACAGGCAAACGCAATCAACACAACACTCACCTGCCACAGAACAACACAACCAGGAACCCATGTGCAGGTACTGTTTGTTCAGGACACCAACAATGACAGCACACACAGACATCACACAGGGACCCGGACCATAAGCTGCAATGATACAGAAACCCCACACACACCTAGATAACACCGAATAACAAAGTTTTATGACCAGAAGGGAGGCCCCCACTGGTAGATGGTAATATACAGGAGGCTGCTCCAGCTATGCCTGGCTGAGAGCAACCTACTGAGCCAAGCCAGAGACAGAGGCTTTATAGGCCTGAGTGGCCACACCCTACCGGTCAGAACACACCCAGTGACATCACACACACTGGGAAGGGAGTTAACCCTTCCTACACCACAGAAGGGAAGGGGAAACACCAACTTAAAGGGAAATAGCACACACACTCACTCACCTGTTACCGCTGGCAACGGCATGCGTGGCAACCGTCCTGAAGAACAACCAGCAGGCCGAGACCCTGCCACCACATGCACACAACACCAGATGTTGCCGCGGACAACCGCAGGTGAAGGGAGGTGTCCAAGTGCATACAACCAACACAACCTCGTGCACAACAAACACACAAAGGGAGTGCACATAAAACACGTTGCCAAGGGCAACCGCACGCATGCCTGTTATCCGCGGCAACCGCACCTGAGGCAAACCACTAAGTGCCCCCAGCTGCGGTTGACACAACACCAAAACCGCGGGTAACTGCATGCGGCTCCCAAGTAGTCACGACCATGACCAAGGGTCGTGACACTCAGTATCCGTAGCCCACCTAATGAACTCAGAGCAATAGATCTCCCTGACGAAGGCCACTTAGCTTGGTCTCGGCCAGGGAGGTTCGATCCGGGTCATCATAGATAAGGCCCAGAGCTTTGAAAAATTAATCCACCGACCGGAGAGAAAAAGCTCATGACTGAGCATCCCCTTTAAGCAAAGGAATAACCACACCAACTCTCTGAATCTCATCCCCAGATGAGTGTGGGTATAGCCTAAAATACAATTTGCACGCCTCCCTAAACAAAATGAAATTATGACTTCCCCCCAGAGAATCTGTCCGGGAGGGCAACTTTAGGCTCCAGATAGGCCTGGTAACCACCACTAGGACCAGCAGCCTGTGGTCTCTGGATATGCGAGATGGTCGTGCAGAAGTCAGCTACCTCCAAAGACAGACCCTGCAGTGGTCCGGCCAGTACAGCAATAGGATCCATCGCTATACTGGAACAAGCAAAAATTATGGTTTTGGTGGTTTACAATGTCACTTTCGGGTGTGGGAGGGAAACCCACCCAAACCCACCCCAAACGTAGGAGGAAAAGGGGAGAGGGGAAAAGGCCTGTAAACTATGGAAAGGAGCAGGTCATCTGCTAGAGAAACCCTAATCAAAGTCCTGACTAAATGCAAGTATGAACTGACCTCAGAGGTAGTTGAGCTCATACACAGAACCCTGAAGTCCTAACTCACCCTGTTGGATCCTGGCACTAATGTCAGAACAAGAGACAACCTGTTCCTCCAAACGGTAGGACGAACAGGAGTCTCCCTCAGGCCGAAACACAAATGGCAGGGAAAAGAGCAACACAAGAAAACCCCAACAATAAACAACAGGGAAAGGAGACACTTTACTTAAAATGGCTATGGAAGCACAGGAACTCCGCCGAGATCAAAACACCAGCAATCCACAACAAGACTAAAGCTATAAACCCCACAACATGGTGGGAGAAGCAACAATAAATAGGGAAGGTTAAATGACCACATAAGCAACACCTGAGGTAAGGGGTGTGGCCATTACCAGAAACCACACAGACACAAATTGATCCACAAGGAACCTGTCAGATAAATCCACGTGTTGCCAGTCTCACTGATCTCCTGGCACCTGTCACGGGAACATCCGTGACGCGTATCCAGCATGCTTCTTTACTGTGGTCATGTACAGCCGACTTACCTTCTGCCTGTAGCTGTGACCAGAGACTGCAATAGAGTACCAAGTCTACCGGGATCATACTTTTACCATATACAATGAGTTGTGAGCTCAACACAGACTGCACCCATACAGCTTGTGTGCCACTAATTGTAACCATCAAGTTGTGTACCAATCTCAGACTGTAACCACAAAGCCAAGAACTATTGTGTGTTGCTGTTTTTCTTTGTGTCTTGGCCGAAATAAAATTCAAGGGTCAAGGGCAACATATTAAAAATATGGGTCCTTTTACATGACAACAGCATGTTCAGAGCAGGTTGACTGCAGTAGATGCAGGTAAATCAAGAAGCAATCTGATGAATGTAATCCAATATGATGTTTGCATTCATTCCTGGACAGCACAGAATGCTGATTTCATGTATTTGTGGAAAAACATTTCATCACTGGCATTATAAGTAGATTATCCAAGGTGTTGCCCTATAGCATTAGAGCTGCGTACACTCTGCTGCAATGCTTTCTACCATTCTAATTATCTGGGACTTTATTCTCTTCCTGGCATGTGCGGCTAGAAAGTGTTGACGAGAGCACAGAGCTTAGCTCTGCTTTAAAGATCATTATTCAATCCCTCTGTTCCCTTCTCATCTCTGACGGCTTAGCAAATTGGAATTCCACATCGCCTCTCTTTATTATTTCAGGGGAGTCACACGGAGCCTGCATTCTGGGATCTCGGCGGCTCTGCTGTTCAGATTATTTTTTAATTCCGTTTTTTTCATGATTGTTTTTTAATCACGGTAATAACGGTAATGGATTCAGCCACTTGAACTGCCGCACACGCTCGGATAGTGCTGGGTCCGGCCGCAGCATTCATTTTCAGAGATATACAGTTATTGTTCAGAGAGTGCAGATAAATATCAGATCTGAAGTCGTGTTACCACATAAAATCCCGTGCAGATGACAGCACTGTGATAGCCGTAAAACCCCGAAAATATACAACTAGCAAAGGTAGAAGCTCGAGACTTTACTGCCTCATTTATTTAGTGCACCCATTCCTCACAGTTTTCAAGATCTATGCGCGCTGTCAGGGAATGGAAACATTATTGCTGACGTTGAGAGGCTGTAATAGACCTAATACCTTTCACATTGGCAGTTTGCTACAATGTATAAGTCAAAGTAACCTTCTTTGAGAAAAAGATTGCGCTGCACACCTGCAAAGTGAGCAGATAAACAGGACCTGTCAACAATCTTGATAAAGAATTGTATTCCCCATGAAATACAAATTCTGAAGCCCCTTTTATTAGAACTCTGTATTGTTCCATTTTTATTTTATTCCTTCTAAAAATCTATTAATAAATGGACAACATGGTTTGACCAGTATGCCTGCTATCAGGACATGCGCCGAGGTTGTGGGGGCTCCAGCTCAATAGGGGTAAGATAATGTGTAACTTGTAGGTCATTGCCATATGTATTGCAGCTCATGTAGGTATAGGTCCCTCTCCACCTTGCAGGTTATGTAGTCTTATACTATTCGGGTGTTTTTTTCTGTTGTTACTGTTAGGACACGACCAAACGGTTCAGTCAGGATCCGGTCTGGTTTAGCCATGCTGCCGTCATGAAGTGTGGGGCCAATTAGCCTGCACTATATAATCGGTCTTCATTGTTAATGGCCCTGCAGCAACTTTAATACCGTGCAGCCATTAACAAAAAAGACCGACTAATCAGTGTGGTTAAATGAAAAGCAGCTGCAGGCAAATTGGCCACATGGTTCTTGACCGTAGCACAGCCGCAACCTGACGGAATCATAACCGTACTGTGTAGTCGTAACTAGGGATGAGCGAACCCGTGGAAGTTCGGGTTCACTGGGTTTGACTGAAATTCAGATCAAGGTTCAGGTCCGGGACACGAACTAGACCCCGTACCTGAACCACATTAAAGTCAATGGGGACCCAAACTTCACTTTATTATTTTCTGTTATAACATGGTTATATCAGAAAATAATAGCATTCCTAAGACATAATGAAAAAGAATATGGTCATTTAGGGGTTAAAAAAATAGACTTTCACCTCATCCACTTGACTGCGCTGCAGCAGTCTATTCTATCTTCATTCAGCAGGACCTGCGATGTGCACAATGATGTCAACGCGCTCTCCGAACTTTTGTGAAAAAGACTGTGTTTGGGTCCGGGTACCCGAACTTGCAAAGTTTGGTACGAACCCGAACTTTGCAGTTCAGGTTTGCTCATCCCTAGTCATAACCTTAGGATCTGGTGGTGTTTATTATTACACAAGAATTTTAAGTAGCTGCAGTCACTTGAGGTTTTTAATTTAAAGTGACAGTACCTTTTTCTACATCAGTTGGCCCAAGCATGTTGATAGAGCATGCTCGGCACATGGCGGTATTTGGCCGAATACCGCATGTGCTCGAGCGCAATGCTTGAGTCTCCTCCCCGAACCTTTGTTGGCTGCTACGCAGCCAATAAACATGCTGGTAAGTACTGCCCTTCAATGTAATGCCATAGCCATGACACGTGTTCGGCTCAGTGTTAGTCAGGGAGAGCTGTGCTGAGGAAGGGAAAGATAGTATAGAGAGAGAATTATTTTTTATTTTTTTGAAGTTGAAAAACTTGTCAGAGACCCAAAAGTCCTTTTAAGGACTATTGTTGTCTGTGGCAGCAGCAATATATATTTTTAGCGCAACCTGCGCTAAATTGCTAAAACTTTACAGACCAAAAAATCCTTTTAAGGACTATTGTGTATGGCAGCAATATCAATTTTTAGCGCATCCTGCGCTAAATAGTGTGCAATAGTTAGTCCGCTGCAAACAGCGACATTATCTGCGTTATATCTCCTGTGTAACGTGTGCATTCCAAAAATATCTGTGATATCCAGTGTACTTTTTCCGTAGACGGTGTCCACTGCGGACAGTGACATTAGCTGCACTACATCTCCTATGTAACGTGTGCACATCCCAAAAATATCAGTGACATCCAGTGTACTTTTTCCGTAGACGGTGTCCGCTGAGGACACTTACATTAGCTGCACTACATCTGCTGTGTAACGTGTGCGCATCCAAAAAATATCTATGACATCCAGTGTACTTTTTTCGTAGACGGTGTCTGCTGCGGACAGTGACATTACCTGGGGTACATCCCAAATACCTGGGGTACATCCCAAATACCTGTGACATTCCCTGTAATTTTATATTAGCCGCTGCTGACATCAGCGACATTATCTGCGGTATTTCTTCTGTGTAACGTGTGCGCATCCCAAATACCTGTGACATTCCCTGTAAATTTTTATTAGCCGCTGCTGACATCAGCGACATTATCTGCGGTGTATCTCCTGTGTGACGTTTCCACATCTCAAATACCTTTTTTAATTTTTTGGCGCATACACTTACAAATCCTAGGCTACTGTACATGTGACATACTTTCAAGCATATGTAACATTGAATATGAAGAAGGCGAGCAGTAAGGGACAGGGAAGTGGCCTTCATGCTGATGGTGCACGCAGAGGCCGTGGCCCTGGGCATGTTGAAACTGTGCCTGCTGCCAGAGCACAAGAACAACAATCATCCATGATACCTAGCTTCATGTCCCAGTTTGCAGGGCGGCGCAGGACAACACTCTCGAAGTCAGACCGGTGCGACCAGGTGGTTGGTTGGATTGCAGCAGATAATGCTTCCAATCGGTTAAGCACCACCCTGTCTTCCACCAGTCTCAGTAGCCAAGAGTCTGGTCAACACAATCCTCACCCTGAACCTCCTTCCTCCCACCATGGAGAGTCTTGCCAAATAAGTGATCCCACACTCGGATATTCCGAGGAGCTCTTCTTAGCGCCATTCCTTCATTTGGGCCTCTCGACAAGCCCACTTCAAGAGAGATATCTTGTGTCCTGATTCCCAAACTCTTGAGCATCCACAGTCACAAGAAGATGACAGTGGGGAACGGCAATTATTGTTTTACGAGGTGGATGATGATGATGAGACACAGTTGCCAATAAGTCAACAGCAATTAGTGTCTCAAGAGGTTGATGATGAGGATGAGACACAGTTGTCAATAACTGAGGTTGTTGTTAGGTCAACAAGTCAGGAGGATGAGCAGAGTGAGGAAGTGGAAGAAGAGGTGGTGGACGATGAAGTCACTGACCCAACCTGTGAAGGTGGAAAGCCGAGCGAGGACAGCAGTACATAGAAGGAGGGATCCACAGCACCGCAACAGGCTGGAAGAGGCAGTGGGGTGGCAAAAGGGAGAAGGCGGGCCACACCAAACAGGCCCGCAACTGTTCCCCGGAGCACACCATTGCGGAAATCTCTCTTGCCAAGGGGTAAGTGTTCCACAGTCTGGCACTTTTTGGAGGAAAGTGCGGACGGCAAAATAATTGTAATTTGCAACCTGTGCCATCCAAAAATGAGCAGAGGGGCTCTCGCCAGTCACTCAACCTAGATCCAGGCATGGTTGTGTCTGATAATGGCCGTAACTTGGTGGCGGCTTTGGAGCTCGGGAAGCTCACACACATCCCATGCCTAGCCCACATCTTCAACTTAGTGGTTCAGCAATGCGTTTTACGCATTTTGGACAACACCGATTACTGGTTGTTCACCTTTCTCGATCCCCGCTACAAAGAGAACTTCTCGAACAAAATGGTGCAATACCAGAAGGTCCTTGTGGAAAAATTTCTCAAAAAATTTCCAGCTGACATTGCTGGCAGCAGAGTACGTAGTTCCTTGGGCAACCGAGGAGGGGAGACGAGGGGAACACACAGCAGTTCCAACAAAAGCAAGGCAACATTCTCCAAGGCCTGGGACATTTTCATGACACCCGCCAGCACCCTCACCCTAATGCGCGGCCTAGTGTCACAAGGAGAGAAAAGTTTTGGAAGATGGTGAAGGAGCATGTAGCAGACCGTGTCAGCATCCTCAATGATCCCTCTGTGCCTTACAACTACTGGGTGTCCAAGGCGCTCTACGCCTTGAATGTGCTGGTCTGCCCTGCCGCCAGCGTTTTGTCAGAGCGGGTTTTTAGTGCTGCTGGGGGCATAATAACTGATAAGCACATCCACCTGTCAACTGAAAATGCTGACAGTTACAGATGGCCTTGCGGTTCGCCCGACGGTCATTGCGTGGTGAACTTTGCTCGTTTGCGATTCCTCAAACATGCAAACATATGGCGATATTTGCACGTGCCATATTTTTGGGCATAGCACCGAACTTTGACCCATGACACATCCATCAGGTGGTTTCAGCACATGGACACACGCACAACCCTATAACAGAACCCGATCTGGCAGGCATTTTACAATATGTGTTTTGCCAGTGTAGGGAGAGGTTGTATTTTGAGCAGGGACAGTTAGGGACACCAAACGCTAGCTAATAGGGCCACAAAAGTCCTTTTAAGGACTGGTATAGGTGTGCTATCGATGGGTGTGATGTAGAGGGGTGTGATATACTTATAATATACTTTCTAACATAGAAATTATATTATAGTGTATTTGTATTGTGCAGCAGTTGTGTGTGGTTCTGCTGCAATACTGCAGCTAGATAGAGGGACAAAAGCTATTGGAGTAACTAATTGCAATGGGTGTGACATACCTGTTGCCCCCAAAAAAACTGCTTGAGGGCTGCGATATACCTTCTTCCACAAAATACTGATTGAGGGGTGCCATATACATGTTTCCGCCAAATATTGATTGAGGGGTGCTATAACCCTGTTTCCGTCAAATACTGATTGAGGGGTGCTATATACCTGTTTCTGCCAAATACTGATTGATTGGTGCCATATACCTTCTTCCACAAAATACTGATTGAGGGGTGCTATTGCTATATACCTTCTTCCACCAAATACTGATTGAGGGCTGTGATATACCTGCTTCCACAAAATACTGATTGAGGGGTGCCATATACCTGTTTCCGTCAAATACTGATTGAGGGGTGGTATATACCTTTTCCCGTCAAATACTTATTGAGCGGTGCCATATACCTTCTTCCACTTAATACTGATTGAGGGGTGCTAATGCTATATACCTTCTTCCACCAAATACTGATTGAGGGCTGCGATATACCTTCTTCCACAAATATTGCTCTTCTCTACAGACTTAGGCCTCATGCACACGACTGTTCCATTTTTTGCGGAACGGAACAGGTGGCCCATTGTAGAAATGCCTATTCTTGTCCGCAGAACGGACAAGAATAGGACATGTTTAATTTTTTTTGCGGGGCCATGGAACGGAGCAACTGATGCGGACAGAACACGGAGTGCTGTCCGCAGCTTTTGCGGTCCCATTGAAGTAAATGGGTCTGCACCCGAGGATGCGGCTCGGATGCGGACCCGAAAAACAGTCGTGTGAATGAGGCTTTAGGCAGAGGGTCATTTAGAAAATGCCATATCGAGCACCGGGGAGGAGGCAGTCCTGTTCAGAATGAGGATCTCTTACTAGTAGCATCTCCTCTATTTAGCAGGAACTAGTGATGTACCCATATTTCCCTTCACAAGGTCTGTCTCATTATTTTGTGATGTTTATAATATCATCCAGGAAAACAATTCATGTACAATAATGGTATGCATTTTACGGTGATTAATTATAAGAATTTTTTTTTCGAATTATTATTTGTATTTTGACCCCTTGAGGAGCCCGACAACTCTCATCCTTGTTGGGGCATTATTATTTCTAACTTATATATATATATATATATATATATATTAATTTTTTTATCTCCCCTTTCTTAGGGCTATATAGGGCAAGAAGGGTACAGTCATGTGAAAAAATTAGGACACCCTTTGAAAGCATGTGGTTTTTTGTAACATTTTTAATAAAAGGTTATTTCATCTCCGTTTCAACAATACAGAGAGATTAAAGTAATCCGACTAAACAAAGAAAACTGAAGAAAAGTCTTTTCAAGATCTTCTGTAAATGTCATTCTACAAAAATGCCTATTCTAACTGAGGAAAAAGATAGGACACCCTTGCCCCTAATAGCGAGTGTTACCTCCTTTGGCTGAAATAACTGCAGTGAGACGGTTCTTGTAGCCATCTACCAGTCTTCGACATCGGTCTGAGGAAATTTTACCCCACTCCTCAATGCAGAACTTTTTCAGCTGTGAGATGTTTGAGGGGTTTCTTGCACGTACAGCCCTTTTCAAGTCACCCCACAGCATCTCAATGGGATTCAAATCTGGACTTTGACTTGGCCATTCCAGGACTCTCCATTTCTTCTTTTTCAGCCAATCTTTGGTTGATTTACTAGTATGTTTTGGGTCATTGTCATGTTGCATGGTCCAGTTCCGCTTCAGCTTTAATTTTCTAACTGATGGTCTCACATGTTCTTCAAGCACCTTCTGATACACAGTAGAATTCATCGTGGATTCTATGATGGTGAGCTGACCAGGTCCTGCTGCAGCAAAGCAGCCCCAAACCATGACACTTCCACCTCCATGCTTCACAGTTGGTATGAGGTTCTTTTCTTGGAATGCTGTGTTTGGTTTACGCCAAACATGTCCTCTGCTGTTGTGTCCAAATAATTCAATTTTGGACTCATCTGTCCAAAGAACATTATTCCAGAAGTCCTGGTCTTTGTCAACTTTATCTCTGGCAAATGTCAGTCTGGCCTCGATGTTTCTCTTGGAAAGCAAAGGTTTCCTCCTTGCACACCTCCCATGCAAGTTAAACTTGTACAGTCTCTTTCTGATTGTAGAGGCATGTACTTCTACATCAACAGTAGCCAGAGCCTGCTGTAGTTCTCGAGATGACACTTTAGGGTTTTTGGAGACCTCTTTTAGCATCTTGCGGTCTGCTCTTGGGGTGAACTTGCTGGGGCGACCAGTCCTGGGCATGTTGGCAGTTGTTTTGAAAGCCCTCCACTTGTAGACTATCTTCCGGACAGTGGAATGGCTGATTTCAAAATCTTTTGAGATCTTTTTAAATCCCTTCCCAGACTCATAGGCTGCTACAATCTTTTTTCTGAAGTCCTCTGACAGCTCTTTTGCTCTCACCATGGTGCTCACTCTCACTTCAACAGTCAGGAGCACACCAAACTAAATGTCTGAGGTTTAAATAGGGCAAGCCTCATTCAACATGCAGAGTAACGATCTACTAATTATGTGCACCTGGTGTGATATACCTGTGTGAGATCTGAGCCAATTTAAGAGGGAATACATGTGAGGGTGTCCTATCTTTTTCCTCAGTTAGAATAGGCATTTTTGTAGAATGACATTTACAGAAGATCTTGAAAAGACTTTTCTTCAGTTTTCTTTGTTTAGTTGGATTACTTTAATCTCTCTGTATTGTTGAAACGGAGATGAAATAACCTTTTATTAAAAATGTTACAAAAAACCACATGCTTTCAAAGGGTGTCCTAATTTTTTCACATGACTGTAGGTACGAGGACTGGGAAACCCCACCATTAGGGGTGATCCCTGGGCTGAGGTTAGATCAGGATCTGACTAGGGAAAGACTCCCCTGATAGTGAGATATCAGCTTCTTTACACCAATATCTGGTCAATGATCCTCTTTCCTCCCCGTTGTAGTATATCCACATTCATTAGTTACATCTGTGGTGGATGCTATATGTGGAGTAATAGGTGGGCTGCATTTGTTCGCCCATGTTTTTGTTGTTATCTGTCACCGATACTGGGGCATATATATTTTTTCAGCTTGATCAATAATAAGTTATATTTAAAGGGTCCTATCTCCTTTAGGTTTAATGCACATTGATTAAAAGAACTTGTTTGTACATAGTAACATAGTACATAAGGCCGAAAAAAGACATTTGTCCATCCAGTTCGGCCTGTCATCCTGCAAGTTGATCCAGAAGAAGGCAAAAAAAGACTGTGAGGTAGTAGCCAATTTTCCCCACTTTAGGGGAATAAAAAATCCTTCCCGACTCCAATCAGGCATTCAGAATAACTCCCTGGATCAACGACCCCTCTCTAGTAGCTATAGCCTGTAATATTATTACGCTCCAGAAATCCAGGCCCCTCTTGAATTCCTTTATTGTACTCACCATCACCACCTCCTCAGGCAGAGAGTTTCATAGTCTCACTGCTCTTACCGTAAAGAATCCTCTTCTATGTTTGTGTACAAACCTTCTTTCCTCCAGACGCAGAGGATGTCACCTTATTACCTCATAATATTGTTTGGAAAGTGTTAATCATTTAGAAAATGACAGGCAGAGGAAGAGGCAGACCATTCCGCAGGGGTGGTAGGGGTCGGGCAGGTGCACCAGGCCGGAGCCTAAATGGGAAGTTGGAGAAGGTGCGTGCGATAACTTCAAAGAGCGCACCAGAGTTGGTTGAGTGGCTCACTGAGCCTTCCGCTTCTGCACCCTCCTCATCCTCTGTATCTGCACTCTTCTCACTCTCTGCTAAGTGCACCCCAAAGACACCACCACCACCATAGCCCCTCCACTCGAGTTAGAGGAATTATTTTCCCATCTATTCTCAGACCTTACCGATGCGCAGCCAATCTTGGCGTCGGATGAGGAAGAGGAGGTAGCAACGGCCGCCACCCAGCGATCTAACGACAGTACCCAGTTCAGCCAAAGGAGGGTGGTCCCCGCTTTTGCTGCCTACTCCGAGATCTCTAATGTCAGTGGTGGTGAAGGTGACGATGATGACGTGTCGATGGACATCACGTGGGTGCCCACAAGACAGGAGAAGGATGGGAGTTCAGAGGGAGAGATGGAGCAGCAGATAGGGAGGAGATGCAGGAGAAGCAGGCAGAACTCGCAGTGCACAAAAGGCAACAAGCAGACTGTAAATGTATCTGGAGCGAGCCATCCACCGTTGCACTGTCACATCTTGTGCTCCCAGAACGCCGGCACATGGCTCCGCATTTTTTTTTTTTATTTTTTTTTACGTGTCAGCTGCTGATATTAGTGTTGCCATCTGCAGCCTGTGCTGTCAGCGTATAAGTCGCTGTAAGCCCAACAGTCACCTAGGGACGACCGCCTTAAGAAGGCATCTTGCCTCCCATCACCGAGCCCAGTGGGAGAAACACCGCCAGAACCCACAATACCACACTCCCAGCCAGTGTCGGACTGGGGTACCTAGGGCCCACCATTAAGTATTTTTTTTTATATGAACATAGGCTGGTTGAGGTACATTAAATATATGCATGTAGTGCAGTAAGTCTACTGTGTTATGTGGCACTTGTGCAGGGGGTGGGAGCCTAGGGGCCCACCTTGCTCAGGGGCCCACCAGGGGATTCAACTGTACCCCTGTGGGCCAGTCCGAGCCTGGTCCCAGCGCTCCAAGTCCTGCCTCTTCTCCTTCTCCTTTTTCTCTCTCCTCCCATTTGTCCTCCACTCCACCTTCAACCATGCCGTCGTCGCATTCATCTGGCACAAGGCAGGCTTCCGTGGGCCAAATGTTCGAGCATAAAAAATTGATGACACCGGATTATCCTTTTGCCCAACAGCAGACTGCCTTGTCGGAACTGCTTGCCCGCCAACTACTGCCATATAAACTGGTGGACTCAGAGGCCTTTAGATAATTTGTGGCCATTGGCACACCGCAATTGAAGGTCCCCAGAAGAAAAATATTTTCCCAATAGGGCATCCCTGAACTATATAGCCACGTTTAGCAGCAAGTTAATATATCTCTGGCACACAGTGTAGGTGCCAAGATACAGCTGATCACAGACATGTGGTCTAGCAAACATGGGCAGGCAAGGTACATAACTTTTTCTGCCTACTGGATGAACCTTCTAATGGCCGTCAAGCATGTAACCCGTGGCACCCATGTGGATTTGGTGTTACCTCCACGGATTGCATACAGGCCTTCCTCTTCTTCTCTTTCTCCTACTCCATCCTCCGTCTCCTCCTCGGCTGACTCCTCCTTTTCTGCTGCTACCGCCTCTTCCTCTGCACCCCCCAAGCTCCCCAGAACCTATTCGACGTGCCAGGTGAGACGTTGTCATGCTGTGCTGCGGCTGTTGTGCCTGGAAGCCAAGAGCCACACCGGTCCTGCAATTATTTCAGCTCTGCGGTCACAGGCCGATCAGTGGCTAACCCCGCTCAATTTTACAGTTGGTAAAGTGGTGTGCGACAACGGTGCCAATCAGCTGAGCGCGCTGAAACAGGGCAAAATGACACACGTGCCGTGCATGGCACACGTCCTGAACTTAGTCATGCAGTAATTTGTTGCCAAATACCCCAGGGTCCAGGACGTCTTGCGGCAGGCCAGGAAAATCTCTGGCCATTTTAGAATATCTTACACGGCCATGGCTCGCATTGCTGATGTTTACCGGCGACACCACCTGCCCGTTAGTCGTCTTATTTGTGACTGCCCGACGTGCTGGATCTCCACCCTGTATATGCTTGATAGGCTGCTCCAGCAGAAACGTGCTGTTAACGACTACCTGTACGAACTCTGCGGCAGGACAGGTTCTGGGGAGCTTGGTTTCTTTTCACCGCGCCATGCGCGATGCATGCAGACTTCTGCAGCCATTTGATGAGATCACCAAACTGGTCAGTCTCAGCCAGGGCGCCATCAGTGACATTGTACCTTACGCCTTCTTTCTGAAGCGTGGATTGCGTTGTGTCATTGATCAAGCCATCGAGGAGCAGGAGCTGGAAGATGAGGAAGTCGCAATGCTGAATGAATTCCCGGGGGGGGGCTACTCAATCTGTGACAAGTCAGCAGGAGTCTGAAGAGGAGTCAGATGAGGATGCTGGCTGGGGGGAGGAGGAGGAGCACGAAGAGCAGACTTTGAGGGGGACTTGAAACTTTTCAGGGATCCCTGGTGTTGTCTGTGGCTGGGGGGAGGAGACCAAGGACGACATTCTCCTGGGCGATAGGCAGGAGCCAGGGCGCTCCACCGCTTCCAATTTACTGCAAATGGGGGCCTTCATACTCCAGTGTTTGAAGAGGGACCCCTGTATAAAAAGCATAAAGGGAAAGGACCAGTACTGGGTGACAACGTACTTAGACCCCCGGTACAAACACAAAATGGCGGACATGTTACCAGCATCACAGAGGGCTGTCAGAATGCATAATTTCCAGGCATTGCTGCGAGAGATGCTGCATTCTGCTGTTGCAGGCACTGGCATAGGAGTTTCCACCCACAGCGAAACAGGTGCGGGTACCAATCCTACCACGCCTGTAAGAAGAGGGCGGTTTGAAGATGTGTTGGTCACTTTGGATATGAGATCATAATTGCAGCCAACCTATCGACAGCTGCCCTCCGAATCCAGCCTCAGGGAACGCCTAGACCGACAGATGTCCGACTACATCGGGTTAACGGCCGATGTGGGCGCTCTGAGAAGCATGGAACCCCTTGACTACTGGGTGTGCAGGCTTGACCTATGGCCAGAGCTGGCACAATTTGCCATGGAACTCTTGGCTCGTCAAGTATCCTGATCGAAAGGACGTTCAGCGCAGCAGGGGGGGATCGTGAACAATAAGCGCACTCGCCTAGCTCATTAAAAATGAATGAAGCATGAATCTCGGAGGAATTCAACACTTGTGATGACCATGTGTAATTGAATTTCCTCATGCCAGCCCACGCATATCCGCCACCACACAGAACAAAGAATGGTCCTTGCTTTATGTATATACAGCTGCATAAAAGGCCTTTTATGTTAGGTGAATGCCTAATTTTTGGGGCCTGTACTGGCCGACAGTTACATATTTATCCTGTGACTGCCTAATGCACCTCCAGCCACAGAATCCAAAGTTCTGTGCTGTCAGGTGACTGCCTATTGGCAAATTTTTGGGGCCTGTACTGGCCGATAGCAAAATTTTTTATCTCTAGCCACATAATCACACCCTTGTCTCACTCCTCTGCCTCTCATTATGGTGGCATATGATCCGCATTCACCATAAGGACCTTCTAATGTCACAGGGTCATGTGACTGTGCCCCCCACCCTGTACTGTGCCCCTCACCCTGTACTGTGCCCCCTTATACCCTGCATTGTGCCCTCTTACCACACCCTGTGCAGTGCCCCTAGTCATTTCCTGTACTGTGCCCTCTTATACCCTTTTATCCGGACACGGTATGGCAGTGTTATCCGTCACTGTACATAGGTGTTATCCGGTCAATGTATGGCGGTGGTATCAAATAACCAGATGGCCATAACTGTTTCCCTTTCCCTGCTCACACCTTCCTTTTTTAGACCTGGCATGAGCGGGAAAAATATGCAGATTGCAGTGCTAAGGACCTTTGCGCCACAATCTGTGTCAGAAATATGCCCAACATAGACGTATTTCTATATAATAAATGACCACCTAATTGTATTATTCAGGGGTAGGGCCAATATCTTTATATTATATAGATTCTAGTGTATTATACTGTGCCCTGTATTTCCCAGTAGAAAATGATCCTTGGGAAACACAGTCCTCATCCCTGACCACCAGGACCAGGTAGCGCTCTGTCAGTACATGACGCCTCCCCTCTAAGCCACGCTGCTCCGCTGTGTACTGGGGCTTATTCTGACACTAGGGATGGCTTCACATCCTATTTTTGCCATCCATTTAATGCATACCAAAAATGTATGCATTAGCAGAAGCCTCAGACTGATTACGTACAGTGGCGTCCGTTCACCATACAGTTCCATGGTAGAAATAAAAAGGATACAAAAACGTGGGGTGCTGCACATTTGTATACATCAGACCGATAGGAATTTTTCTAGGCTCCAGCAGGGCCCATTTTTGAGAGTTTCACTTTAAGACGCATAAAAATGGTCCCTGATTAAAATACATATTTTTTGTGGGAATTTTTGTCAATGAGCCCCCTCTGGTATATCACTGTCCATGTTGTGGGACTATTTGTGTACTTCTAGTAAATGTTTGCTGGCTGCAAATATGACATGAAGGTTTTTCATGTTCACCTGCCATTAAAGTGAATGGGGCCCGCCGCAAACGTGCGGTTCGCGAACATTTGATCGTTCATCACTACTTACAGGTTGACTCTTATAAAAATGAACAAGGCCTGGATTGCCTCTGACTTCTCTACTCCACCAGAGGAAAGCGGTTGAACATACCGGCACATTAAATGTGTTTTTTATAATGTACTAAATACACCCCTTCCACCACAAAAAAGGGTATATGGTTCAATCTTCCTTTTCTCGTCCTCTTCCTCCTCCATCATATCAACAGGCTTATTAGACTGCCCTCGCTCCTAATGTTTTAGAGGGTCAGCTCACCTGAAGGCCCTCACCTACATTATTTTAGAGGGTCAGCTCACCTGCAGGCCCTCGCATGTAATGTTTTAGAGAGTCAGCTCATCAGCAGGCCCTCACCTACAATCTTTTAGAGGGTCAGCTCACTGGCATAATTTTTTCGATGCTCAGATCAGCAACAGGCACTCGCCCTTAATGTTTTAGATAGTCAGCTCTGGCGCAGACCCTGAACCCTAATATTTTAGATGGTCAGCTCAGCAGCAGGCCCTCGCTCATAATATTTTAGAGGGTCACCAGCAGGCCCTTGCTCCTAATGTTTTTGAGGATCACTAGCAGGCCATCAATCATAAGTTTTCAAGGGTGTATGATGCCCACCTTTATGTGTAAAAAAGGGTGTATTGGAGTGCCGGTTCCTTGTACTTTTTGGAAGCCCTTTCACTTAGTGCATAGGCTTTATGAGTGTACCACTACCTGAACAATTGTACCACAATGTGAATGAGACCCTCCATTATGTGATATACAGGTTGTATTGGAATGCCTCTTCCTTGTAATTTTTGGCAGCACTTGCACTTTATATACAAGTAAATATATAGGAAAGAATGTTTCCTAACAATTTTTCCTCTAAAATCGATTCTATCCTCCCCATGCTGTTCCCGGAACTGCTCATGATCCTAAACATACCACCTCATCAGTGAAGCATGGTGGTGGTAGTGTCATGGCGTGAGCATGTATGGCTGCCAATGGAACTGGTTCTCTTGTATTTATTGATGATGTGACTGCTGACAAAAGCAGCAGGATGAATTCTGAAGTGTTTTTGGCAATATTATCTGCTCATATATTTAGCCAAATGCTTCAGAACTCATTGGACGGCGCTTCACAGTGCAGATGGACAATGACCCAAAGCATACTGCAAAAGCAACCAAAGAGTTTTTTAAGGGGAAGAAGTGGAATGTTATGCAATGGCCAAGTCAATCACCTGACCTGAATCCGATTCAGCATGCACTTCACCTGCTGAAGACAAAACTGAAGGGAAATGCCCCAAGAACAAGCAGGAACTGAAGACAGTTGCAGTTGAGGCCTGACAGAGCATCACCAGGGAGGAAACCCAGCGTCTGGTGATGTCTATGCGTTTCAGACTTCAGGCTGTAATTGACTGCAAAGGATTTGCAACCAAGTATTAAAAAGTGAAAGTTTGATTTATGATTATTATTCTGTCCCATTACTTTTGGTTCCTTAACAAGTGGGAGGCACATATGCAAACTGTTGTAATTCCTGCACCGTTCACCTTATTTGGATGTAAATACCCTCAAATTAAAGCTGGCAGTCTGCAGGTAAAGCACATCTTGTTCATTGTGGTGGTGTATAGAGCCAAAAATGTTAGAATTGTGTCGATGTCCACATATTTATGGACCTGACTGTATAATATAATATATTTGACAATATAGGACTTTTTATGGGAATCTATTTAGGTTGTTGCCGTTTTTTTGGTTTAGATTTTTCCTGAATGCAAAGATGGTCAGTGAAAAGCAATGCTCGTTAGCTTATTCCCATTGAAACGAATGTGTCAGGATTCAGTCTGCAAGCTGTCTGTTCATATAACAGATTGTATCTGGATGAAAAACTTGTTCATGGGAAATTAGCCTAAGGATAGGACCACATGGTCAGGTTTGCTGAAACCAGGAGTAAATTCAAAAATAAGGAAGTAATATCTGTCTTTTATACTTTCTCACCTTTTATGATCCTTTCCTGAATTTGGTTTCCTAAACTGCATCATGAAACCTGACCGTGTGGCTTTACCCTAATGGTACGACCACACATATTGGTCGTGAGCTGTTCGGGGCGCAGCTGGCTGCGGTTGAGAATGGCACGGCCAATTAGGCCTCGGCTACCTCTTATTAAACTGATGAAGACCACACTGGATAGCTGGTTTTCATTGTTAATGGCCGCGCAGCACCTTCAATTCAGGGCGACCATTAATAATGCAGACCACCTTTTCATTATTATTTCAATAAGAGGCAGCTGTGGCCTAACTGGCCACTGCCTGAATGGCTACCCTTGATGTATGACCACATGGTGCGGTTATGATGTGGTTAGAAACCTCAGTATCTCATTCCCCAATTGATGTCCATTGGAAAATAGGTTTCTGTGATAGACCTGGCACTTTCAAAGTTGTGATGACTGCACCTGGTTGACCGTACGTAAGACATATCCTGCTGCTTGCGGCTACATGGGGTATACAGTTGAGTAGCCGTTTACGGTATATGTTTAACATATTTTACCAAGTCTCACTATATGAACTTAATCAGAATACTAAAGAACCACTAAAATACACATAAACGATCGCGGACATAAAAACACACCCTAAATGCATGATTATATGACGACCAAGCCGTGTGGTCATACCCCAATAGTTCCAGCAGCATTGCAGAGGTTTCCACAGGAGACAAAGGACCTTCGCAGGAATCAAGGCTCATGTGGTCCGCAAAACACGGATCTGCAAAAAAACTAATGACATCCATGTGTCTTCCGTGTTACTTCATTATATATTTTTTTTTGCGGATCCATTGTAAAACAGACAATAATAGGACATGTTCTATTTTTTGGCGGACATACGTATATGGAATGCACACTGAGTCATTTTAATTTTTTTGTGGCCCCATTGAAATGAATGGTATTGCATACGGGCAAACTGAACAGACAGAACATTAATGTGCATGAGCCCTCACTCAGACCCAATTTGGAGCATTGTAAATCCACTCTTGGAGAAGATGTAGCCGGTTGCTCCTCGGTAATAACGGATAGGCCAGGAAGCAATGCATTAAGTTACAGATCAGACTGACACTGCTGAATTCATTCACTATCTTCTAGTTCTGATAGAAACATAACTATGCCTCGCGGTAATAACTATAAAAGTAAAGGATTAGTGCAGCAGCACATTTGTGTGGGTATAAAATTGAAATATAGATATGGATTCTTCCTTGCAGAGAACCATCACTACATAGGTGATATTAAGAAAGGTGATTGTGCTGCAAATGTCTGAATCTAGGAAAAGATATATCATTTATAATCTATCTATAATCACGGACAATAGCTCGGCTGCTCAGACTTATCATCGAAAACAAGTGGAATGGAAGAAGTGATTGATCCCTAGCACCTCCAGATCTCAAGGAAGATTGATGGGAAAGGTAATGAAAAGCCATATTAAAGAGGTATTCCAGTTTCAGCAATAAGGCTTGGTGCCCCTGTCTTCTTACAGCAGACTATTTCAACAGGAGACTGCTGGCCATAGTCACCTGTGATTTTGTCTTCTGTGCCTCACTACCTGTTAACCGACTTTTGTGGATTCCTGGATTATGACCGCGGATTGCCTGTTTTTCTCTGCCTTTGACTGCCGATTTTGTTAACTGATTGGTTTTCTGGTTCTCACCCTGCCTGGTATTTGACTGTGAGTTGTTCCTTCTGTTGGTGTCATTTTTTTCTCTCCTGGCATTGACCTTGGCTTGTCTTCTGGTTTCTGCAATTGTCTTCTGATTTGGATACAGAAATCTTGTTCTGGTTCTGGCCTGGTTTCATTTGATTTCCCTCATCTCCTGTGCATTTAGTCATAAAGGTACCATCGCCAAGTTGGGGTCCGCCACTTGGGGTTGATTGTCTAATTGGGTAGGGACAGTGATTTGGGGGTGCACTGTTCCCTACCTACGTGACAGCTGTTAAAGAGGTGCAAAGATTTTAATTGATCAGATAATTGTCTTCTCGATGGGGGATAATAAAATATGGAACTACCAAGTTTTACCCGTAGACAGTCTCATAGAAATGACTGGTTCAGCAGCATGCATGCTTGGTCACCTCATGCTCTGCCACATGAGCCCTTAGAGGAGGATGATGTGATACAACTTATCTGTGTACCAAAAATGGGTTGGTACAAGATTTTACTATTGATAGCCTATCCTCAGGATAGGCCATCAATGTCTGATCAGTGGGGTCCGACACCCTGTGAGGCCTCCTCCAGTTGTTGGAGAGGCACTTTGATGAGGGTGACCTATGCTGATCACGGCTGATGTACTGGCTTTTCCTCAGATGTTGCAGTCTCTGGTTGAACAACACAACTGACTTTTATGATTTACAGGGTTCAGGGGACAAATAAAATACAGATTTTTAGCTTTCATTTGTGTCGACATTAGGTCTGTGAAGTTGTCACCGCCAGTTCTGTGAGAAGGTCTGACGGACGTTCTTCTCTACCTCTTGTATGACGTTCTTTGTTTTGGTTTCACTTTGTCATCTCCTTTCCTTCTGCCAGGTGTCACTTATTTAGACTAATCAACTTCCTTTATATTCCCTCCCATACTGCCTCACTTTGCGGTTTATGCTACTTCATGGATGAAGTGTTCATTGCTGGAGGCTGCTGCTGCTGCTGCTGCTGTTAGCTCAGATAAGTCTTTTCCTTTATTGTGTTTCCTTGCTGGCTTGATTCTAGGTGACCCTGACTCCGTCCGTATTAAGTGCAGGGAGACGGTGGTCGTGTCCCCTCACTATTATAGGGTTTTCAGCGGTAACACAGTCTTAGGTACGTGGGCATGCAATCGTCTACCATTGAGACCCTTGCATGTGCATAGCAGTCAGGGAGAGCTCTTAGGGTTTTAAAGGGCTCACCTATATGCTCCTTAGTTTGGGATCAAGCCAGTCGGTCGTTATTTATAAGTTACAGCTATCTGCAAATTCATCCATGACAGAAGTACTGCTTCAAAACATCTATTTGGCCCAGGAGATGGCGCTCTTGTTACCCAATTTAGTAACAATAGAAAAACATTTATATCTCAGTGTGTAGTGCGCCAACACCCTCCAAACCCTTCCATCAACAACTACACTCCCCTGGTGTGCAACCTCCTCTCTACTGCTAAAAATCACATGGCGCAATCCAGTCGTCAGATGGACAGATGTTGTACTGTATTACATAATACTATACATACTGTGCTAGATGCATAAGAGCGTACAGGAGGCAGAAATGATCAAAATCGAGCAGAAAAGCTATGTTACTATGTAATACCACACACGGGCGGCTAAGGGGGTGAGACTGTTATCTGCTCTTGTATTGCTGCTGGACTGTATTAAATGGCATATCTCTGCATTTAGTAATCATGAATTTAGCAGGCCTGGCAATTATCACTGCTATATTATACATGTGCATGCCTCCCAAGTAGAGATGAGCGAATTATTGGAAAATTCGATTTGGCTGCTTTGCAAAAAAAATGTTAGCTTTGCGACAAATTACTTTGTCACGAATAGGGATGAGTGAATTTCATGTTATGAAATTCACTTTGCGCTTGGTTTGGTGGTAAAAGCAGAATTGCGTTATGGATTCCCTTGCCACGGACCATAACGCACCTCTATGACAGAATGTATAACGGAATGCGTTTAGAGGCATTCCATTATTCATTCCGTCATAATAGAAGTCTATGGCCCTCTTTATTGTTGTGCATTCTGTCATAGAATTGCGTTATGCTCCGTGGTAATGGAATCCATAACGCAAATCTGCTTTTACCACCAAACGAAGCGCAAACTAATTTCAAAATATGAAATTCGCTCATCTTTAGTCACACTTTGTAAGTAGTGGGTGCAATGACAGGGTGCGACGATTGCCACGCTCGCCATCCTTGTACCACATACATGATCTTCAAGCAAGTTGCCGGCAGCGAATAGATCAGGCAAGTATCATTTTTTTTTTTTTTTACACTATTTCAGGTTAAATCGATTCACTACCACGAAGCACGAGGAAATTAGGCTTTGCGGTGAATCGAATACATATCTTACATGGAGGCAATGTGGCTGCTGTGTTGTGGGGCCCAAGCACTGAATGAGAGCTCACTACATAGAGATTTACACAGCTCCTATTGAGTTCACTGTAAAAATCCGTATGTATTGAGCTCCCCCTAGTTGATGGAGGCCTATGTGACTGCTGTAGTGGAAGGAGGTCCTAAGCACTGAGGGGGAACTCACTGAATAGAGATTTATACAGCTCCTATTGAGTTCTATTGTAACTGCATAAATTCATATGTATTGAGATCCACTTAGTGGTGGCTCCAGGCAGCCAAAATTTTATCATTTACCTTGCGTTAAGGAGCTCACTGGGTGAGAATAATCAGTGCTATAACAGTCGGGATGAACACCATACTTTTTCTGTATTAACAATCCACTTTTTTCCAGTAATTTCTCCAGCATTCCAGCAAGTTAATGTCAATAGCTAAATATAAAATGTACTACAAACATTTTTCTTCCATTTTTTTTTTGGGCATATTATATGGGTCTATGGCATTCTTTTTTTAAACTGCAGCCCTAGGTGGCCAAAATAAACACACTTTGGGGGAAGCCTTAGGGTACGGCCACATGGTCAGATTTCCTGATGCAGTTTTGGAAGCCAAAATCAGGAGTGGATCATAAAAGGATAGAAGTATAAAGGACAGATACGACTTCTCCTCGTTTTTGAATTCACTCCATGGTTTTGGTTTCCAAAACTGTATCAGGAAGCCTGACCGTGTGGCCGTACCTTTAGAAAAGTGTCAGAACACAACACCAAATCAAACTACACCCTATTCACAAACATTATTTTAGGGAAGGGGGCATTCAAAATTTTGCTGTGGGTCCCTGTGATTTCATTGTATGCCCCTGCCCCTCTTTTTGACCTGAGAAATAATTAGGCATTAATAAACTTACTAAAGTGTTCTAGAAAATGTCTGCTTCCTAACTGTATGTTATAGCATAACTTATATACAGTATTATTTCATGTATTATTTTAATCATTTGGTGAAATTTGGACCTTAAAGGGTTGTGCAAGAATGGGGGTTTTGGCAACCCCACCACCACCACCACTTTACCTGGACCTGTAAAGGGAAGCCTACTTACCTGCTTCCCAGTGCTGGCTCCTCGCTCCTTCTCTCCCAGGCCTGCGATGCTCCTCAGGGCTCTTTTTGCTGTAAACATGCGCCTTGACATCACCACAGCCCATCCCTGGCTGCAGCGGTGACGGGTTCCCTGGTCATGACAGATGGTCACATGAAGCAAGGGGATTAGGTCACCCTCACGGCCAGTAGGTGTTTATAGTAAGGGAAGTCCAGCAGAGCATCGCGGGCCTAGAGGAGAAGGTACAAGGTGACAGAGATGGGAAGAAACAGAGAAACATAGAATGTGTCGGCAGATAAGAACCATTTGGCCCATCTAGTCTGCCCAATATACTGAATACTATGGATAGCCCATGGCCCTATCTTATATGAAGGATGGCCTTATGCCTATCCCATGCATGCTTAAACTCCTCCACTGTATTTGCAGCTACCACTTCTGCAGGAAGGCTATTCCATGCATCCACTACTCTCTCAGTAAAGTAATACTTCCTGATATTACTTTTAAACCTTTGCCCCTCTGATTTAAACATATGTCCTCTTATAGCAGTTTTTCTTCTTTTAAATATTCTCTCCCCTTTTACCTTGTTGATTCCCTTTATGCATTTAAACGTTTCTATCATATCCCCTCTGTCTCGTCTTTCTTCCAAGCTATACATGTTAAGGTCCTTTAATCTTTCCTGGTAAGGCTACTTTCACACTTAGCAGGCAGTGTGATCCGGCAGGCAGTTCCGTCGTCTGAACTGCCCGCCGGATCCGCCGATCTGCCGCTGACTGAAAGCATTTGTGAGAGGGATCCGTCTTGTATCTTTTTTCAAATTTTTACTGGTCTGCCCTTGCGCATGCCGGAAGGACGGATCCGGCATTCCGGTATTTTGAATGCCGGATCCGGCACTAATACATTCCTATGGGAAAAAATGCCGGATTCGGCATTCAGGCAAGTCTTCCGTTTTTATGGCCGGAGATAAAACCGTAGCATGCTACGGTTTTATCTTTTGCCTGATCAGTCAAAACTACTAAACTAAAGACATCCTGATGCATCCTGAACGGATTACTCTCCATTCAGAATGCATGAGGATATGCCTGATCAGTTCTTTTCCAGTATAGAGCCCCTGTGACGGAACTCTATGCCGGAAAAGAAAAACACTAGTGTGAAAGTTTTATCCTGTACCAGTTTAGTAGCTCTTCTCTGAACTCTCTCCAAAGTATCAATATCCTTCTGGAGATATGGTCTCCAGTACTGAGCACAATACTCCAAATGAGGTCTCACCAGTGCTCTGTAGAGCGGCATGACCACCTCCCTCTTTCTACTGGTAATGCCTCTCCCTATACACCCAAGCATTCTGCTAGCATTTCCTGCTGCTCTGTGACATTGTCTGCCTACCTTTAAGTCTTCTGAAATAATGATCCCTAAATCCCTTTCCTCAGATACTGAGGTTAGGACTGTATCACTGATTTTATATTCTGCTCTTGGGTTTTTACGTCCCAGGTGCATTATCTTGCACTTATCAACATTGCATTTTAGTTGCCAGATTTTTGACCATTCCTCTAGTTTTCCTAAGTCCTTTTCCATTTGGTGTATCCCTCCAGGAACATCAACCCTGTTACAAATCTTTGTGTCATCAGCCAAATACACACCTTACCATCGAGGCCTTCTGCAATTTCGCTGATAAAGATATTAAACAATATGGGTCCCAGAACAGATCCCTGAGGTACCCCACTGGTAACAGGAAGGTAAATAATCTTCCCTTTACTGATCTGGTAAAGTGGGGGCAGTTTGGCAACCCCCCTCCTCCCATTGTTGAATAACCCCTTTAAAGGTCAGGTGATGCTTGTACATGAAATAAATTGATGTTTCATACTATGAACCAGGGGCGGACATATCACCTGTGCAGCCGGTTCGGCTGCACAAGGGCCCAGCAATGGAAGGGGGCCCTGTGTAAATGACAGGGCAGCGGGAGATAAGTGATTCCATTGTGGAAGCGCTGATCTCTATATTCATCAGCATACAAATGATTGCTGCGGCGGGGCAGTGGAGAGGCTTCTCCCTTCCCCGTTTCTCTCATAGGCTGCAGGCCTAGCGCATGTAGCCAATCAGAGGCCTATGCAGGCGGCGCCTGAGCCAGGCAGCGTACAGCGCAGGACACAGCCCAGAAGAGGCCTGCACTGCATCGCTGACAGCCGCATGGAGGTAAGTATGTGAGTTTATTTTTTTTATTTTTTTTTTGCGTTCTGAGGGGTACTATGGAGAAGTGGGGGAAAGGAGCACTATGGGGGTGTCTACTGGGGGCCCTATATACTGGCACACATTACGGAGGGCACTATGGAGAAGTGTGGGAGAAGAGCACCATGGAAGCATTATACACGGGCACTACGGGGTGGAGATGAGCACTATAGGGGCATTTTATACGGCCACTATTGGCAAGGGGGAAGAAAAGCATTATGGGGGCATCTACTTGGGGCACTGTGTAGGGGCATTTTACACTGGCACATTATGGTGGCAATATGGGCGCAATGGAGGAACACTATGGGGTCTTCTACTGGGGGCATTATATAGGAGTATTTTATACTGACACAAATTATAGGGACACCTTGGACACTTAAGCTCAACTGAGGGATGTAAGAAAGTTTATTTATTTTTTTGCACTCAGTAGGGGGCATTGGCACACATGAGGGCACTATGGGAACATTGGCTCTACTGGGGGCACTAAGAGGAGATTTTTTTTTTTTACTGCCACACAACAGTGCATTTTTTGTACTGATATACATTATAAAGGGGATTTTGTGCACTGGCACACATTATAAGTGGGCATTTTTGTACTGGAGCACATTATAAGGGGACATTTTTCGACTGTCACACTATATAAGCTATCAGCTTAGCACAATTCTTTTTGAGGACATTATGTTTACACTATTAGTGTCAGGGGCACTATTTGCTGGGTGCAGGTTTTTTTAGGGCACTGTGTGCCAATAATTATTGAAGGGGCACTATCTGTGTGGTATGAGTATTTCCAGGGGGATTATCTGTTTCTGCAGTATAGTATTGGGGGTGCATGATGGGCTGTTGAGATGGTGAGGAGGGTAATGGAAAAGTAGGAAACTAAGTTGTCTGTTTGTCAAACTCTGCAGAGACGAGAAATTGCTGAAAGAAATCATCATGGTAGGTCTGGTCTGAATGGAGAACATGAGGAAAGAGAACATCTACATCAAAGAAGACGTCATTGGATGTAAGAGGTATGTGACGCTGTACTGTATTAGGCTATCTTCACATCTGCATTAGTGATTCACTGGATCCAACACTGCTGGATGCAGACAGAATGCCCGCTGGCCTCATTAACTATAATGGAGTCTGGCAGAGATTTGGCCACAATCTGGCAAAATACAGAGAATCACGGGACACAAACCGCTGCATGCTGTGGTTTGTGTCCGGCCGATTCCTTGCATTCTCTGCCAGACCAGGTGGCCGGATGGTAGTGCCGCAGGTGTGAAAGTAGCCTTACCCTGTATGTTATGTATTGCTGTATGTAATGTTAGGAGGGAATAGGTTAGGTTGAGAATTTGGCGTTGGGGGGGGGGGCAGGCACATTCTTTGCACAGGGACCCTCTGCCGTCTGTGTCCGCCCCTGCTATAAATCCTAAGTATCCCTCATTGACAGTACAAAAAGTTAAGATACATCTGTGTGTGTATGTATGTACTGTATGTGCAGGGCCAGATAATAGCCTAAAAATATAGATGCCAGGGGCATTTACTTTGGCTTTTGGTTTCAGCAATAGACCACTATACAAAATTGCTGCATGCTCACACCAATGCAGTTCTGGCAAATGGCAATACACAAGGGAAATAACATACTATTCCAATGAATCACCAGATTCACTAATATTTCTCATGTTTAAAACTAGGAATTATATAGTTTGTTTTTTAAAATCTCAGATATGGTTGTTTTATAAGGCATTTTGGTTCCTATCAACTGCAGCTTCATACATTAACCCAAACCTTGTAGTAGTAGTAATAAAAGCAGGATCAACTCTATCAAAGCAGGTATATTGCCTGGTAGGGTTGATCATGCTGACTAAAACGATACCTGTATGCCAAAAATCCATTGTGTCCTTCCAAAGATACCAAAGTTTTAATATATATGCAAATTGGAGCTTTAATGCACCTAGGGGCAGGCCCTAACCCCTTGGTGCACCTTAGCCTCTCCTCTCTCTCCTGAGTTTGCATTCCCTTCCCTGTCTTTGACTGACAAGGCCAGGCATCATTGTTGTCCTCCTGCCTAGTCATGCAATTCTGTGCGTGTACCATACAGCATATGCTGTGAAGATACGAGATGTGCAGCACCTGAAACTACGGATACTGGAAGCCTGTGCTAGCATTTCTCCTGCGCTGTTGCTATCAGTGTGTGAAGACTGGGAGAAGACGGTTGCATTGACCATCCAACACAATGGGCAGCACATTGAACACATTTTATAAGTGGTCAGCAACTTGTAAATAACTCATGAAAGAATAAAGTTACGTTAAAACCAAGCACACCATTGTTTTTCTTGTGAAATTCCCAATAAGTTTGATGTGCCACATGACCTTCTTCCTATTGAAAAAACTAAAGTTGGATTCAAAATGGCCGACTTCAAAATGGCCGCCATGGTCACCACCCATCTTGAAAAGTTTCCCCCCTCACATATACTAATGTGCCACAAACAGGAAGTTAATATCACCAACCATTCCCATTTTATTAAGGTGTATCCATATAAATGGCCCACCCTGTATAACTGACAGATGCACAGTACTTCTTTTTCAGGTTTCCCCAATGCCGAGATCAGCATTAAGCAGGATCAACTCTACCTGGTTTAATCAGGTTGATCCTGCTGACAGGTCTTCTTTAAAGATTATTTTGCAGTTTCAAAAGCTGAATAATAACCTTTTATCTACCAGGCTCAGAATGCCTTATTTTTATGTTCATTTCCTTAGTGAGGGTTTTAACCTAATTTTCATACCAGAAGGGAAGATCATCCATTTCTTGGGGGCCAAGTCCTTCCATAATTCCTTTCAGTTTAGGGAAATAATCCAAGCAAATTCCATAAAAATGGTAGCTAGTTCCACACCTGCGGTAAATCTATCTGGCAGGCTTTTCCAGCAAGGAGCAGATTGCTGGTGGTCAACTGTATCTAGCCTAGCCGGATACTGCCATTTATCCTCTAGATGCCCTTGACTTCAATGGGATCTGGGGAGGATCTGATGACCTTCTGGCATGAGAACCGCGTTTCGGACCGAAAAACCTGGTATACAGTTTTTGTCCTGTCAAAACCCAACGCTCATGGCGGAAACTGGCTGAATACCCGTTGAATCCCTCTATAGTTAATGGGCTCCGGTGGTGCATGGCCCTATCTGGCTAGGCCGGATACAGTGAACTCCAGCAAGCTGTTTCTCTGCCGACACAGCCTGCCAGATAGATTTACCCAAGGTGTGGAACAGTCCTTACCTGAATTTCTTTCTACTCAATGTACACAAAAACAGTCAAGTGTTGTCTCCATCCACCCAATAGACATTGAATAAAGTGGCATGACGCATCCGTGGGGTCCACTGAAACTCCTCCTGAAGTGAAGAGAAATGGGAGGCTTGGGACCTCCTTTCCAGTGACCGGTGCTGGTCCCAGTGGTTTTAGTCATTAGACATTGGATTTCCATTTGTGAGCAAAATTGGGCAGCATGCTTTGCTATTTCGAGTAATATTTTTTGACTGAATCTGTGACAGAGGCTGTAAAACTGAGCCTTCAATGCAAATGTGAACAGAGTCTAATCAGTATCGATGCCATTTATTTTGGTCACTTGATACAAATTTTCAAATAAATAAAGTCACAAAACTTTAGAATCTTTTTAATTGTAGAACTTTAATGTTTTACCGACATTGTCAAATTAGATATATTACAAACCGTGAGCAGGAACTAATGAAGCAACATTTTCTGAAGGTGAATATACAATGAACGTACCATATAATGCTGCTTAAAGAGATAGTCCCATATTAAAAAAAAATATATAATAATAATAATAATAGCATATCACTAGGATTTGCCATCACTTTATGTGGAGGTCCAACTGAATGGAGCTGATTGCAATTACCTGTATAACAGGGTGACAAGGATTGTCAATCCACAGGAAAATCGTAGTTGGTGGGGATCTTCACCATTGCTCTGGCACTTGCACCCTCAAGATTATTGAGGGCCTCAGAGGTTGTTCCCACTGATCATAAAGTGATGGCATACCCTAGTACTGTGATGGCTAACCTCCGGCACTCCAGCTGTGGTAAAACTACGACTCTCAAGATGCCCCATTGCTTGGCTGGTCTCAGAACTCCATAGAAATAAATGGAGCATGCTAGAAGTCGTAGTTTCGCCACAGCTGTAGTGCCGGAGGTTAGCCATCACTGCCCTAGTATGATGGAAATACCTTACTAATGTTAAGGTGAAATCCAATTAATATTTCTTTTTAAAAAGGAGCCACGGATATAACAAATACTTGTCTTCTGCCAGAGAGATGCCAAGCATCCCACTGAAATGAGTGGATATAAATATATGGGTATGGGGCAGCAGCAGGGGTTGTCAGATCCAGATGCCCTCAGTCAATGCTCTGTAGCTATCGGCTGTATCTGGAGACCACTGACTGGAGCATAAGCTATAGCCACCAGTTGCAGAGCAGTCGGGATCGAACAACCTCTGATGCTGCCTCAGAACTGTGCAGCAGAGGTTGTTTCCACTGAGAGGTCATGACATCTACCTGGCAAATAATGAGCAAAACTATGTTATGTGGAACATATAGGTCCATTTAGCAAAAATACTCCTTTTTTTTTTACCTGGAGTTTTGACTTTAAATATTATTTCACTTTGCAATTACAAAATGATGCATAGTTTTGTTATTTCCTTTCACTAGTGTTTAGGTTTATATATTGCTGTAAACTGTACTTATCATCATGTTCTAGTCTGGGTTACTACAAGTACT
Organism: Bufo gargarizans; assembly: GCF_014858855.1. Classification (NCBI taxonomy): domain Eukaryota; kingdom Metazoa; phylum Chordata; class Amphibia; order Anura; family Bufonidae; genus Bufo; species Bufo gargarizans. Next base: position 477,380,078 of record NC_058083.1, read on the forward strand.
TATACATATATTTTAATTCTATGTGGTTTAAACTTAAGATCCCCGGTAGGAGAACCGTGATTGAGCAGGACAGAACACATTGTCTTGCACTTCAACATTTTTTATTGTGTGTGTGTTTTTATGTAATTATTAGAAATAGTCAAGTTCAGAATCTACGTTGCCGTTAGAACAGAATGGAAATAAAGTCCAACATTACAATGTTCTTTTCTTTGACTTTTAGCACCCTTTAGAATGTAATTCACTTTCCATCCAAAAATTTTCATGTTACCTTAAGGTCAAACATGGCAACAAAAAAATATCCTCTAGCACAGAAACCTCTCCAATCCTTGGGTTGAATTTTATGGACATATGTCTATTTTCAACCATACTATGTAGTTATGTAATGTTAGAGAGAAAATCAGCCTTTACAGTATGTTCCAACATAATTAGAATATGACTTATCAATCTCTAATATTTCATTGTTGGTAAAACTAGTACTAAACAGATAAGAATTTAAAACCTTTAAAACTACATCAAACAATAGAAAAGAAATCATGAAAATGTTACAATTTCTTTCATTCTCATGTTTTCATTGTTCATAGGAAAAATATATGACTATTAGCCAGAGACAGATGGTTAAGGAACGCTAAACACAGAAAATGCACAAAATTTTTTAAACAAAAAACCAGCACCTTCTTATTTTGTCTCCTCCTTCCCTTTGTCCTGTTTTTTTTCTCATATTTCAATAAAAAATTTGAAAGATTTAAAAAACTTTTCTCTGTCTGAGAAGTACAGTCATGTCCCCTTTGCTCCTCCTCACTGTCCGGTGTCTGGTTATAAGACAAGTGGCTGCAGCAGGAGCCTCCCCCTCCCCATTGTCTGTATTAGGACAAAAAGATCATTACGCCACACTGTCTTTCTTAAGCCACGTCAGTTCAACCGTCCACTAGCCAAGGAAGGAACCGATCAGGAGATAAACCCCTGCGTAGTCTACAGGATTTTCAACCCAGACCCAGAGTACTTAAAATATTATCCAGACTGAGAAATAGTAAGGCTAACTAGATTTCTTGTTTACTTTTAGCATTCATTTCTAGGTTTAGCGTTCCTTCCGGAAGAATTATTCTACCTTGCCTCGCTTACAGGTGTTTTGTAGTAGAGAAGAAAGTCCAGAAGCCATTTTACAACTTTTTCTGTTAGCTTTGATGGATGTATAACAAGTTAAGCTCAGCAGATGAGCTGAAAGGAAAATTCCACAGAAATAGAAAAACCTAGAGTAGGCATCACCTGTTATCAAACACTAAACATGTTGGACTGAAGTAACATATAATTCGGTGACTCAAGAGAGGGTCTACATGCTCTGGTGGCAATTTTTTTCCTTTATGAGTAGGATGGTCCATGTCTATATATCAAGTGATGACTTCTTTGACAGGAGGCAAGTTGGAGCAGGGAGCAGGAATGAATCTAATTTATCAGTCCTATTCTTACTGTTTCAGGTGAAATTCTAGATAATCTACCCTTAAGTGAACATTTCCAGGTGTCTACCAAGATATTCCTGAAGGACGATGATGAATGGAGGCTTTAATGAGCTAATATGGTTTAAAAACAATAGCCATTTATCTGAAAACATCTTGCATGGCCTGGGGCACATTGTAGCCTTTCGCGAAAATGTCTGCACAGACAGGTTGCCCGTTTGCAGGTATTTTTCAAAGTGACATTACAAAAAAAAAAAAAAAAAAAAATCTCATCATTTCCGCTGACCAGTTCTAATTTGTCTTAAATATTCCAAGAACAGACTGGATAAAATGCTATTGACTCCATGCTGTATAATAGCTAAAGGCAACAAAGAGCATGCAGTGAGACAAAATACCAAAGCTTATTTCATTCAAGGATGCACGAGATAAATCCTGCATTAGCTAAAATTGATTTTTAGAATTTCACAAAGCATCTGGAGGAGAAGAAGCAGAAGGGAATATCTTCGTAGCTGTGAAGATTACACAAGAAGGAAACTGTGAAAAATGGTGCCTGTGCTGCCTGCAGAGTTTACATTGCTGTTTAATGGGTAGAGCAGATAAATGGAGAGGGTGCTGTGCAGCATGTAAGAGGTATATTTAGAGAGGAAACAAGTGGAATAGAGGAGCTAGGAAAAGTCGGATAATCTCTGCATACATTTAGATGGTTGAGGTCAAACAAGGAAATAAGTATCATATTAGAAAAATACCTCTGCAATGGTAAAATGCATAAAAAGACAAGAATGTAGTGAAAACGACAAAAATGTATCAAAAACAAGATCACAATGGTAAATGTTAGAGTTCAGGCACCATAATAACCATTAACTTGCGATGTCATGCTTTCTACTGTACATCAGCGCTAAAGGGTTAAGTTGAGATACTGAGCTACAGATTCGTCCAAGCCTTGACCCACCCAGAAATTCCAGTTCATGATTATTGCCCTTGGCAAGAATAAAACCTGTTTTTGTTCCCTCCCAGCCAAATCTAGTCACAACACATTCACTGCAATAGCAGTGAAAGAAGAATTACGCAGAGCTCCCCACCCTCTCCCTACTAACAAATAGCTTTGGTAAGTTGAAGAACGGCGTCTTAGGCTTCCATGGTCTCGGGGATTTATGGGGATTCAGTGTTTGAAGCATTTCCTTTATTCACATAGAACGGGCGTTGCTGGGTCTGTTGGGAGCAAACAAGCCAAACGTGTTAATGACTTTAATTGTTTTGTGAAGACAGATTAGATATGTATTTATACAGTTATCCGTAGCCAGATTGTTGAATATACCAGTGTGTTATGGTATTTCCCTAGAATAATATCATTAAAGGAGTTATCCAGATTTTACTAAGCGATAGCCTATTTGTTATATACAGTATTTTACTCACTTACGGTATATAGCGCTGACCTGTTCCATAGTGCTTTATGTCTCTGGAGTGTGGGAGGAAACCCACATAAACTCAGTGAGAACACACAAACTCCATGCAGATGTGGTCCATGGTCAGATTTAAACCTAGGACCTCAACGCTGCACGGCACCAGTGTTAACTAATGAGCCACCGTGCCTATAGGATAGACCATCACCAGCCGATCAGCAGGGGTCCTACACCCCGCAATGCTGCCAATCAGCTGTTTGGATGTAGCTCCATCTCCAGACCTTGGACACAGAACTATACAGCTCCATCAACTGTGTTGCGGCCAGATCTCATCACCGCAGTACTGCTGTCGGTGACTTCAATGGGAGCAGCACTGTAGTAATGTGCTCTGTCAACTACACAGTTGATGGAGCTGTGTAGTTCCAGCTCTGACTACCGGAGATGGAGCTACATCCAAACAGCCGATTAGTTATTGATGCCCCATCCTAAGGATAGGCTATCACTTAGTAAAAGATGGACGACCATTTTAATATTTATGCAGTGAAACCTCTCCAAAAAAAAGAAGATGAGAAGATGACTCCCTTATCCAGACCAGATTTCATCCGGTGGATTTTTGGTTTCCCCCTATAGAGAACTTGACATCTTTGAAGACCACTTTGCAATGCAATTTTGAGTGTTTGTATTGTTACAGCACAAGACTGGATTATTGGGCTTTCTTGACTATAAGACTAAATAGTGGTAGTTCAATAGTGAGGACGATTCAGAAAAATGTGGATGAAATTCCAGTATATTTTTATACAAAATCTACTAGTGCACCACCATAGGTCCTGAACAAATGAAGATGAGCAAATTACTGGACAGGAAGTTCACCTTAGATATTATTATTGCAGAAAAACATGTCCTGAACCAAGTATAGTACAAACACACTGAAAAAATACAATACATATAATAGTTAAATATATCTGAACTATAATAGTTTCATAAAAAGACTAGATATTAAAGGCTATAGACATCGTTGCATCAATTTTTTTGCTTAAAAACATTTTTCAATGTGGATTTCACTAAACATTTTGCTTTCATTTGGCATCTGCTTCTGATATGTATATACAGTGCACAGCAGGCTGCAGAATGCAGTTCACTGGCAAATCCGTCAGACTGGTTGACTGATGGCGTGGTCTCCATTTCCTCACTCTATTCTCCTAAACAATCTTCTAAGCTGATTCATAGCCACATCAAGGTGAACTTTATATGGTAATAAATCAGCTTAGAACACATCTGTAAGAGTTATCACAGAACAGCATTGTGCAGCCTGCTATGTAATGTACCGGTATATGCATGTCAACTGCAGAAGCCAAATGAAAGCGAAATTATTAAACCTAATTCGATTTTTTCCCCCCACAAAATACGGTACATGGAATCCAATTGAAATATTGATCCATAGCCTTTAGCAAGGTAGAAAATTCTGACGACAGATTGCAATCTGTGGAACCTATTTATGAACCCATCATTTCTCTCCTGTTCTGCACCTATAAACCCAGATGTTCTCCAGTGTGATGACCCCAAAGAACATCACCCCAGATCTTAGCTTCCAAAATAAATACAACTTGGGGGTATGGAGTGGAAATGGTTTCAGGATCTTTTTTAAGTTTCCATATAGCTCCAAGAGAGAAAGAGTTTATTAAATTATTACATTTCTTTGACTTATATAGTACCAACATACACAGTGGAGTCACATTATTATGACCACTCCCTACTTTTGAAGTTAGCAATGCGTACCTTTTGAAGGAAGTCACATGTCATGAGCTGGTTTGGTGGGTATATAAGGCGTGTGATAGTCTGTCTGCACACATATCACTTATTGCTCTCATAGGTAAAAGGGTAATTTCTCAGAGTTTCAAAAAGGAATGATTATTGGATTTCGGTCCAAGGTATTTCTGAAACTGTGCAGCTTGTGAACTATTCTCATGCTGCTGTGGAGAAAGTGTATTGTGAGTGGACAAATGGCACCGATGTAAATAAGAGACATGGATGCCATTGATGTGAGAAGTATGGAAGGGAAAATGGACATGCTGCAGTGGGGCAGCTCACCACCAAAATGAACCAGAGGACTACTAGACGTGTTTAAACAGTGAACAGTTCAACAATCCCTACTGTATATGGGGCTTCGAAGCAAAAGCTAACAAAGATGCATTGACAGAAAAGGCTTCAAACCTTGCGGCAGTATCAGAATTGGACCTCTGGTGATTGGTAAAGGGTTCCTTTTTCAGATGAGTCATGTTTTCTTAATTGAATGGATGGTGTTAGGTGAGAAACATCATAGAGCAAACACTGTGCAACCATTGCTAGAGGAACACAAACTGGTGGTGGCAGCGTTATGGTCTGGAGAATGTTTTCGTGGCATCCTCTGGGTACACGCATCTCTGTGGAAGGCACTCTTAACCGATTTGGGTATGAATCCATCCTTGCAGATTACATACACCCATACATGCTGATTGTCTTCCCTGGGGCAGATGGGATCTTCCAGCAAGACAAAGTGACATGTCACACTGCTAGAAATGTCCGACATTGGTTGGAAGAGCATGCCCAAGACATCCAGGTACTAACCAGGCCCCCTAAGTCCCCAGATTTGAACCTAATCTGTGGGACCACCTCGATCGCCATGTTCATTCTATGGATCCTCTCCCGCACCCCCTTCAGCAGCTGTGGGATGCACTGCAGTCAGCATGGCTCCAGATACCTGTGAAAACCTACCAGGACCTTATTGAGTCACTCCCAGCCTGTCTAGCTGTTATCTGTGCTGCACATGGTGGTTACTCTGGATATTAGCTGGTGGTCATAATAATGTGACTCAACTGTGTGTAATGCAGCACTTTACAGAGATTGTCATCACTTACTCAGAAGTCCAGAGGACGTTCTTCCTTGTACAATTGTGCATACAGATACAGCTGTCAATCACTGAGTAGAAGCAGCCACTGGACTCCTAAGCCCAGAATGAACAGAGATTTAGATCCATAAAATAAAAATCAGGACCTACCAGAAGACTTTGCTTTGATGATTTCCATGTCTGTGGCAGAGCTTTTGCTGGCTGATGTCTATTCATCATTGGATAAACTAAAATTGAGATATAAATAATTATTAGCATTAATGCTTGGTTAATGGGGTCGAATCAGTTAATTTGGTTCATTATATACTAAGCATATCTCGCGGGACCACACGCCGTGCTGTTCTGAAAATGTCCCTGCCTATTAGACAATGTCAAAGCATTGAACTACACATCAACTAAGGAGATGTCTCTGTAAATGCTCCTCGGACAAACACAGACCTATTTCCACATATGAGTAATGGCAGGGACCAGAGACATAAAAATAATAGCAGAGCATTCAGAGGAGTGGCAACATTTAAAGGGGTTGTCCGGAGGATAGGTCCTCAGTATCAGATCGATGGGGATCCATCTCCCGGGACCCCTGACAATCAGCTGTTTGAAGAGGTTGCAGTGCTCCAGTGAACACCACGGCCTCTTCCTAGGCCAGTGACATCACATTCATCGGTCACATGGCAGCTCAGTCCCATTCAAGTGAATGGGGTTGAACTGCAATAGCAAGCACAGCAACTATGCAATGGAAGGCGCTGTGCTTGGTAAGCTGTGGGGAGGCTGCAGAGCACACCTGAGCACCGTGGCCTCCTCAAATGGCTGATTGGCAGGGGCACCAGTAGTCATATCCCCACCTATCACATACTGATGACTTATCCTGAAGATAGGTCATCAGTATAAAACATTCAGAAAACCCCCATTTAAGGGATGTGCTTGTTTCACTTTTTTTCAAACAGGTGGTAGGTCCTTTTTAAGTGTCCATCTAATATTGTCCACATTGACCAATCCTGACCAGTCTACCACTGAATTCATGGATAAAACATCTAAAGGGATTACATAAAATAACATTACCGTTCATGTTATAGAGGTTGTTTTCTTGCTGAGCGTTGGTCTCTGTGGTTGTCACGTTGGATGAAAACTGGTAGGAAGGTCCTTGGTTGGTGGCTACAATAGAAGACATAAATTATTGAAATAAAGTTGTGGCTAGGACAGCTTGAGACAGGAACAGTTTTTTTTCTTTAAAATGCCTTTAATTAGATATTACATGATAGCAAGACCCATAGTGAAATCGTACCTACATGATGTCATGTGTACTATGAGAAGCATATGTGAAGCAGGTGCAAAAGAAACATTTTCACCAAGGATAACCTGAAGGCAAGAATGATGCACAGGAAGGTTCCCAGACCGTAGAACAACCAGGCTTTAAATGAGTAATCAACTAAAATATGGGGGAAAGGGGGCTGGAGAAGGGGGGGGGGTAGCAATGATCTAATAGATACAGATCCATGTGTTCTCTGAATAAGGAGAATTGAGAAATTTGGACACCTCTGGTGGTGGCTTATCTTTCCTCAGAACGAAAGTATTGAGCATCTTGCAATCCAAACGCCCCATCTATATCTACCCTGATGGCAAATGGTTGACTTGCCTTTTCTGACCATTTTCTTTAAAAAATATAAAGAGTTGACTCGTGTACTGATCATGTGCAGTGCAGAGCCAACATTTAATTTCTTAAATGATTGTTAAAGGGGTTTTCTGGAATTAAATATTGATAGCCTACCTCCAGGTTAGCTCACAATATCTGACTTCAGCACCCCTGCCTATCAGCTGATTGAAGAGGTTGTGTTGTTCCGGTGGGCGCTGTGGCCTCCTCACAGCATACCAAGCACAGCGCCATACATTGTGTAGCAGCTGTGCTTGGTATTACAGGCCAGGCCAATTCACTTAAATTGGATTGAGTTGCAAATAGGCCAAGTAACCAATAAACATGATGTATCTGATCTAGGAAGAGGCTACAGCGCTCAATGGCCTCTTCACTTAGCTGATCAGTGGGGGTTCCAGGATTTGAACCTCCACCAATCAGATATTGATGGCCTGTCCCAAGAATAGGCAATCAATATTAAACTCCCCAAAAATTACTTTAACCTGTGCCCATTTTGAACAGGTAAAATTGCTGTTTACCTGCAAAAAATACACAGACTTTAACAATTTCCAGTATTTGAAAACCGTGCCAATTTAGACTGAAACTACCCGTCGGCTCAGCATTCATCCACATTGTGGCTGCTACATGTTTTTGTACCTTAAAAAGTATAAGTAAGAAGATAAAGAGGAATTCATGCTAATACCACAAGGGTGAGTTTACACTGGGCCAATTAATTTCAAAAATTTCTGACACTGTGCCATTCATCATAATGGACCTTGTAGGTATCTATGTGCATGCTGCCAAAACAACCAAATCTGCTTTGTGTATATATCCCTCTAAAGGCACCACATAATAAACAGATCCGCAAATTTCCAATGGCACTACATGAATATATACAGTCAGGTCCATAAATAATGGGACATTGACCCATATCTAAACTTTTGGGCTCTATACACCACAACAATGGATTTGAAATGAAACAAACAAGATGTGCTTTAACTGCAGACTTTCAGCTTTAATTTGAGGGTATTTACATCCAAATCAGGTGAACGGTGTAGGAATTACAACAGTTTGCATATGTGCCTCCCACTTGTCTGGGGACCAAAAGTAATGGGACATAATAATAATCATAAATCAAGCTTTCACTTTTTAATACTTGGTGTCAGCAAATCCTTTGCAGTCAATTACAGCCTGAAGTCTGGAACGCATAGACATCACCAGATGCTGGGTTTCATCGCTGATGATGCTCTGCCAGGCCTCTACTGCAACTGTCTTCAGTTGCTGCTTGTTCTTGAGGCATTTTCCCTTTAGTTTTGTCTTTAGCAAGTAAAATGCATGCTCAATCGGATTCAGGTCAGGTGATTGACTTGGCCATTGCATAACATTCCACTTCTTTCCATCTGCACTGTGAAGCGCCGTCCAATGAGTTCTGAAGCATTTGGCTGAATATGAGCAGATAATATTGCCTGAAACACTTCAGAATTCATCCTGCTGCTTTTGTCAGCAGTCACATCATCAATAAATACAAGAGAACCAGTTCCATCGGCAGCCATACATGCCCACGCCATGACACTACCACCACTATGCTTCACTGATGAGGTGGTATGCTTAGGATCATGAGCAGTTCCTTTACTTCTCCATACTCTTCTCTTCCCATCACTCTGGTACAAGTTGATCTTGGTCTCATCTGTCCATAGGTTATTGTTCCATAACTGTGAAGGCTTTTTTTAGATGTCATTTGGCAAACTTTAATCTGGCCTTCCTGTTTTTGAGGCTCACCAATGGTTTACATTTTGTGGTGAACCCTCTGTATTCACTCTGGTGAAGTCTTCTCTTGATTGTTGACTTTGACACACATACACCTACCTCCTGGAGAGTGTTCTTGATCTGGCCAACTGTTTTAAAGGGTGTTTACTTCACCAGGGAAAGAATTCTTCGGTCATCCACCATAGTTGTTTTCTGTGGTCTTCCGGGCCTTTTGGTGTTGCTGAGCACACCGGTGCGCTCCCTCTTTTTAAGAATGTTCCAAACAGTTGTTTTGGCCACTCCTAATGTTTTTACTATATCTCTGATGGGTTTGTTTTGTTTTTTGTCAGCCTAATGATGGCTTGCTTCACTGCTAGTGACAGCTCTTTGGATCTCTTCTTGAGAGTTGACGGCAACAGATTCCAAATGCAAATAGCACACTTGAAATGAACTCTGGACCTTTTATCTGCTCATTGTAATTGGGATAATGAGGGAATAACACACACCTGGCCATGGAACAGCTGAGAAGCCAATTGTCCCATTACTTTTGGTCCCTTAACAAATCAGAGGCACATATGCAAACTGTTGTAATCCCTACACCGGTCACCTGATTTGGATGTAAATACCCTTAAATTAAAGCTGACAGTCTGCAGGTAAAGCACATTTTGTTTGTTTCATTTCAAATCCATTGTGATGGTGTATAGAGACAAAAATGTTAGAATTGTGTCTATGTCCCAATATTTATGGACCTGACTGTACATATATATATATTCCTCTTCCTTATCTAAGATGAACAAGGCTTAAATACTCAGAACCACAGAGAGGATTAGAGGGAAAAGCAGCCTTTTGAAAGAAGTTCCTTGCTGTTTCTTTCACTGGGCCTGCACTTGTCTTCACAGCTGTATTACATAGTAAAGGTAGTAAAAAAAAACAATGAAATTCATCGGATAAAAAAAGTATCAAAGAAAGTTATTTCAGGAATATGTGTTTAAGCTAAAAAAAAAAAAAACATTGAATGACTGGCGTTATATTTATCAGTATTTGACAAATATAAAATATTCAGGATGACATCAGGCAGCTACTCCCGACATCAACTCGACCCTGATATCTCAAAAATACAAGGTTCCTTGGCGTAAAAGCCCTCAGTCACAGCCTATAATGGGTTAAAAATGCTGTATTTAGATTAGTTGCAATGTGATTCAGTGTCCCAGTGATAACACTGATCTGTTAGTGGCAGGGGCGTACATAGAAATCATTAGGCCCCATAACAAAAATCTGGATTGGGCCTCCATGCCCCATCCTTAGCCTCTCCCACTATCTGTTCCCTCCTCCTGGCTGTCTGCTTCTACTTACTATATAATGTGCCATACCTCATCCCCACCATCATAAACTGTGCCTGTTGCTGCGTGTAATATACAGTGTGCCATAACCAAATAAATGATGTCTATTGCTGAGTAAAATATATAGTGTGCCATCCCCCCCATCCCCAGGAATTACTGTATGCCTATATGGTGTGCCATACCAGCCAAGAACTATGGCTGCATATAATATATAGCTGGGTCAGAAGGAGGAGGAGAGCAGGGAGCTGGAAGGCAAGGACTGAGCCCAAGGGAGGACTTGGGAAGTGACAGGAGCTTGTGTGTGTAATTTAGAGGCATCCATGGCCGGGACCTTTTCCCCCAGGGGCCCCATGCCAACTGCGTGGTCTGCCTCTATTGGAGGTACACCACTGGTTAGTGGGGATGACATGGGGTGGATTTGGCATTTCTGGGGCACTAAGCAAAGTCACATTGCGCCGCTAAGCTCCAGTCCATTGCACTGCAAAGCTCTTCACCCATCAGCCCAGTAAGATCCACTCTTAGTTTAGCAGTGCAGCCTGGGCACTTCTGCTACCGCTCTACCACTGGGAAAGACCCTATCTCCCCTGGGGTCCTGTGCAACTACACTGGCGATATGTCCGTTCAACCACTAAATATGGCCGCCTGATCTCTGTGGGCCACGAGCATTTGCTTGATTTGCATGGTGGAAACGTCCACCACTGGGGATGACCTGTATTTTAACCATTTTTGACTATAACAGGTAGATGATGCATTATGGTGGTTCCGCTTGAAGCCACATATACATGGGAATGATTTTGATGCATATTTTCCATGGGGATTTGCATGTGGATCTTTCTTTGATTTCTTAGATATTTTCCCAAATTTCACCGTTTACATTGAGATGAAAATCCTCTTTTATTTTATTTTGAGTCCACTGCTTTTTTTGGCTTCAATAATATGGCACATGTGAAACTACATACTTTTAACAAATCCTTTCTTTGAACAGACATCACAACAGTCGCTCTTCTCTCCAGTCATAGAAGAGAGGCATATTCTGGAGGGATACATACATACGCTGGAGGGCAGCTACAGGGGATCCAAATGCTCCACAGCTGCCCTGCACTACTATCCAAATCTCTTGCAAAAGCTATTTCAACGAGTTGTAATCTGAAGGAAAACCAAGCACCACATGGTCACTTCCCCATCAGCGCAACCACAGAAGTAATGGAGCAGTACATGGTGGCCATGCTGGGTGTTCCATGCTCTTTGAAGCTCATCAACTTCTATAAACTAAGAATTTTCTAATGAGGTATTTATAAATAGATTTTGTAATAATAAAGATAGCCCCATTAAAGGAATTGTCCAGCTTTTGGCAGCCTTTCTGGCTGCCCCCCACCCCACCACCACCACCACCACCACAATCTTGTTGGACTAGCAGAGGGAAGCATGCTCCCTGCTCTGGTTTCAGCACTTTCTGTCCAATACTGTGGTTTTTCACTCTGGTCCCAGAATGTCAACGTCTGGCATGGACAGGGGTCATGTGTGCCTTTAAAGCCATGATTGGCTGCAGCAATGATGTGTCCCCCAAACGGCACATAGTTACATTGTTGATGCGGTTGAAAAAAGACATTCTGTAAGTTCAACAAAGGGATGGGTGGGGATGTGAATTTTAGAAAAAGGGTTTGAGCCCCAGACTTATACACATTTTCATAAGCTTTAATGTTATTTCATTTTAAGAATTCATCTAAGTAGTCCTGAGGTAGACTATGACACAGATTTACAGTTCTTACAGTAAAGAAGCCTTGATGCCTCTGGAGACTGAACTTTTTCTTCTCCAGACGGAGACAGTGCCCCCTTGTCTTTTGAGAGGATATTACATAGAACAGCTTTTCACCATATTTTTGTAGGGCCCATTTATATATTTGTAAAGGTTAATCATTTCATCCCTTAGAAGCCTCTTCTCAAGACTGAGTGAATTTAATTATTTTAATCTTTCACACTAGAGTTATTGCTGGATCCGGCAGGGTTCAGCATAAACGCTTCCGTTACTGATAATACAACCGCCTGCACCCGTTATGAACGGATCAGGTTGTATTATCTTTAACATTGCCAAGATGGATCCATCATGAACTCCATTGAAAGTCAATAGAGGACTGATCCATTTTCTATTGTCCGTTTTACTCCACATCCCAGGTCGGAAAGCAAACTAAAACATGTTGTGGTTTGCTCTCCGGTATGGGAACGCAACTAAACGGAACGAAATTCATTTTGGAGCATTTTGTTCTGTTCAGTTCAGTTTTGTCCCATTGACAATGAATGTTTTTTTCCTGTATTGAGTCCCTATGACGGCTAGTGTGAAAGTAGCCTAAGGCTCTGCATTCCCCTAATCAGTTTAGTTGATCTCCTTTGTACTTTTTTCCAGCTCCAGGGCATCCCACGTGACCCAATGATGTTCTGCTTGGAAGACATACCACTGTTGCAGCCAGTCATTGGCCCATATGCCAAGCTGACAAGTGGGGACCAGAGCACTCAGAACTCAACAATAGACTGCGAGAGCTGGAACACAGCGAGAGACAGCAGGTAAGTATGCTTCCCTCCGCAGGCCCAGAAAAGTCCGGGGGAAACCAGATAGTTTACCAAAGCTAGATAACCCCTTTAAGATGGATCTATCATCAGATTATGTTGTCCTATATAATGACGGCACACAATGGGGACAGGTCTGCTTTACCAAACAAAAATATATCTATATACTGTATATTGTACCATTTGTAATCTTAGAATTCTTGTTATTACTGAGTGCAAGTAAGAGATTCGACCTTTGACAACATCTTCATACTTTTCATAATGCAATAGCTTCACAAGAACTTCAACTATCGATTGCACTTCATGGATTGGAAAACAACATTCCATTTTATTGACACAGGGAACAAATGTTAAGGTCGATAAATGTGTCAAAAGGCTTTCAAATATACTGTATGTCCAAATTATATTTTAAAGTTGTTTTCCATAATCCTTCCTTAAAGGTGTTTTCAAACCAAAAACACATAAATTTGACATTGGTGGGGATCTGAGACCAATCACTAGCTGTTTCCATTCATCTCATTGAGCTTAAATTGGAACCGCAGCACACGTGGCCCGACTCCCCTTAATACAGAGTTGCTGCTGGGGGAAGGTTATATGGGAATGGTTTACAGCAGTCTACAATTGGTCCAGCATATTGACCAGTGGCCTACACTGCACTAGCTGCCCCTTGTATCTAAATGTACTGTAGTTTGCTGTCAAAAAATGAGAATCAGTTTGCAGCTCTGTATTGCACATTGTGCTCATTGTGATACAGTAGGAGCAATAGTCCTGTCATCTATACAGTAAATAATAAAGCATGTGAAACTATCTCTTTTAGAATATTAAAGGGGATGTCCATTTTTTCCCCAACTGCTTACAATGGGGTAAAATAAAAACAGAGTAATACTCACCTTACCACTTCTCTCCTCCTCCATTGGTGCTGACACTTCCCAATCCCCGGCCAAATTTTGTTCTTCCTGCTCCGATGAGGACATGGTGATATGACATGTGACAGCTGTAGTAAATTATTGGACCTCTGTGGTTATTGACACATCACCACTAGAGGCAGTGATTGGTCACATGTCGTGTTGATACATCATCAATGGAGTAGAAAGAACAGAGACCTGTGGTGGACCAGGGAAGTGGCACTGGAGCATCAGGGGAGTGGGTGAGTATTACTCTTTTTCTATTTTATATCAATGTAGGATGTTTTCTAAAAGCATACTGTAGATAGTTTTTTTTTACTATTTACTGTACAAACACAAGTTACAAGGCTTGCAAATTAGAATAAAAGCTGAAAATTAATGTAAATCCTCAACATTAGAGATAACAGCCTGAAGAGAAAAGCACTTAGCAAAGCATTCCCCCAAGATTAAGAGCCCCCTCCCCCTCCATAGATTATTACCACTATAATCTATGCTGCAGATAGCAGGGATTATATTTGCTAAAAACAGTAGGAATACCTTTCTGATTAAAGTTCGATGCTGAGATGTTGGAAGTGTCCTCATTGGTCTGAATAGGAGAATGGTCCCACATCCTGTAGGATCCTAAGAGAAGAGGTGCTATTCTTTAAGAAATAGTCTATAGAATAATACTATGGCCTTATTTAATACATCTGTATGATTCCTCAGATTTTCTTATAAATTATAAGAGTGTCAAGTCTATATACATGCTAATTAGTTTGTGCCTCTGGGCCACCAGCTGGAATGTAGCTGTCCTATAAGTCAATGTTTGATTTTTTTTAAACAGGGCTTGATAGATTATTTAGAATCCAAGCCAGTACCTCATCTGCAGACAGATGTTTCAGGGTGATTCTTTTTCATCATTTCATAGCAGAAAGAGCTGCTTCTGGCTTGGCTATAATCCTCATGTTATGTCTCATGGCCTGTTTAGAAGGCCGAACATTGACTTATAGGATAGCTACCTTCCAACTGTTGGCACTAGAGGCATAGTGTTCTTTTCTTTTTTTGAAAAGAGAGCTAATTTTCTTACCTTTTTTCAGAGAATCATTACATTGCATAAGACTCCTTAAAACTACTTGGCACTCTCTACAAGTAGAAATAGTACCTCCCAGATCCATGTCTATATTCATATACACTGACCCATGGGGAGTCAAGAGACACTAGTGCAGGGCACTGAAGGGTCAGGCAAAATCATGATCAGGGACAGACCGAGGTCAGGTCAGGCAGAGTACATGCAATACGGTAAACGGTCCGAGATAAGGGCAGACATTAAGAGTCAAAATCCAGAAAACTGGCAGAAAGTCAATACATGGGTGGACAACAGAAAAAGCACACCTTCACGGGATGCTAACACCCTCCAATAGGGAAAGGTGCCTTAGGTACCCTAAGGTAACCAGCTCTTCAGAAGCCAGAGGGTGCATATGTGCACCCTACGGGCACAGGAAGAAAGGCCTTTCCAACAAGCAGATGACAGTCTGTCTGAAGGTATGGAGATACCACAGCATCCAGGCCTGCTGGTAAGAGAAGAGAAGGAGACGGGCCTGTGCCATAACTATTGAATATGATATTGACCTAATAGCAATATCCCATAAAAGGTTAGTACATATCAGTATGCAATAAAAGCCAGTTGAGTACTTTATAAGCAGCTTATTGCAAAACAAATACACATTGAATTGCATCATGCATTAAAAATGTAAACCATGGACATAGACACAGTTAAAGGTTAATTTAGGTTACTTGGTTACCATGACATATGATAAAACACAAAATATTAAAAACAGAGTCACAAAAATATTTAAACAGCATATATTACATTATACGTGTCTGATAGTCTGTTGGATTTTACCCGAGAAAAATGATGTTGAGAAACTTTGCACAAATTAGCTGCTCTCCAGGAGAAAGAAAAACAACCCTGTAGTTTCTATTTATTGGAGGTACTGTACCCATCAATGTCCAATCTTTTAATGAGCCTTGCATCATAAGGTAAGGGCTAAGGATATCAACCCAAAGGAAGAAACATACTTCTGTAGAAACCGGTTCTTCGTGAGGGTCCTGATTCTCCTTGAGGAGACCATCTGCTATCAGAGTGAGTCTTATAGGCCAAGCCAAGCCAACCAGTACTTTATACTACTCTATACTGACGAAAGCCAAGAATTCCAAAAGCCACAGGTGGGTAATACTTCCTTTCTACCAAACTATGATTTAGTTGATATCCTTGATCATGTTGCAAGGCTCGTTAAAGGGTCAAGTGTTGATTTATAGAGTACCTATCTCTAGTAGGTAGACTAGAGAGTCGGTTTTCTTCCAACAAGAGGAGAGCATCTGTAAAATCATATAGACATTATGTCCCTTTATCAATATGGCCTACAGACATATTGGTCTTATTGTCTATAGAAACCAACCAGATATCAGTTGTTATTTCTTAAAGAAGTTTTCTGCTTGGGGCAATCCTTTTTGTTAGAAGATTCTCCCAAATGATAAGCAGACCTGAGGTTGGCCCAATGCTAGGTTCCATAGAGAACAGCTGTAATTTGAGTGGTTTGCTTTCTCTGTTTTGCTAAATGTGGCCCAATGCCCATGTGTCCCAAGAACTTGCATCTCCCAGGAAGCATTGTGATTGCTCATGCTTCCTCACCTGCATAGAAACTCACATATAGCCCCAGGGATACATATGGTTTGTGATGCCCCCACAATTTCCTTTTCCACTGTCTAGAGAGAGAAATACCAAGTTCCATCTCCACTATCTAGAGAGGCATATTCCTATATTTTTCTATGAATTTAGAAGTAGGGGTGAATGGATGAACGGTGTCTGGGCCGCTTCACCTGCTATTCAATGAGATCACTACATCAGCACTAAGGCAAGGGGCAGCAGGGAAGCTACTGAGCATGTTAGTCCACCACTGAAAGCAGGAGAAGGTGGACAAGAAGGATAAACAGCAGGGGGCACTACCAGAGAGGGAAATGTCATGTATCTAAAAAATAAAAATGTATATTGCAATAACACTTGATATAAAATGCCCTATTCATTGCTTACTTTTCATGGGATAACCCCTTTAAAATACATTAACAAGTGTTTCCTGTACACTGACCAAAGAGGTAAGAGTTAACTACAGTAGCTAATATAAGCCTCCTTCCAAAGTTGCCAACCATCAACTTACGAGAAGTTATTGTTGTTGTCTGAGATTAAAGGCTCCTATGTAAGCATTTAGGTTGTGGTTCCTCTAAGCCTCCCGCAAAAGAAAAATTTATAGTAACTGCAATCCGTCTTTCAAAGTTGTCAAGCAACCTACATACAAAAAGTTATTGCTATTGTTTCCTGGTCTGAGACGTAAAGCTATTAATATTATCTCTAAGCTTTCCAGAAATGAAATACTGTAGTCACTTTCTTATGGAGTTCACTAACATTTCTTTTTTCTATCATGAAAGAGAGGAGATATTCAGTGAGCAGAGAAGAGACTCTCGGACGGACTGTGGCTCCCCTGATCTGAACTGGATCATAGTGATTTAGGATGTCAGTTCCTATCTGATTGTGGGTCTCTTGTACTGTACTCACATCATCAATGTGAATACAGTACAATAGATCTGTGATCACGTATTAGGCTACTTTCACACTAGCGTTTTGGCTTTCCATTTCTGAGATCCGTCATGGGCTCTCAAAAGCGGTCCTAAACGGATCAGTTTTGCCCTAATGCATTCTGAATGGTAAAGGATCCGCTCAGAATGCATCAGTTTGGCTCCGTTCAGTCACCATTTTGCTTTGGAGGCGGACACCAAAAGGCTGCCTGCAGCGTTTTTCTGTCTAATATGTGGTGCAGAGCAAGACGGATCCGTCCTGGTACACAATGTAAGTCAATGGGGATGGATCAGTTTTCTCTGACACAATTTAGAAAACGAATCCGTCCCCCATTGACTTTCAATGGTGTTCATGACGGATCCGTCCTGGCTATAGAAGACATAATACAACCGAATCCGTTCATGACGGATGAATGCGGTTGTATTATGGTAACAGAAGCATTTTTTTTCTGATCCATGAAGGATCCGCAAAAAACGCTAATGTGAAAGCAACCTAAACCAACTCTAAAACCCTATGATACAGTCAGTTCCTATCCAATCGCGAATCTATTGTACTGTACTCACATGATGATGTGAGCCTCAATCCGTTAGGAACTCACTGTATCTAAATTATTATGATGCAGTCAGTTCAGGTCACGGAAGTTCTGGTCGGTCAAGGATTGGTGACCAACATATGGGCCATGTTTTCCACTGTAGTGACTTTGTTATGGGGTTCACTAACATTGCTTTTTTCTATAATGAAAGAGAGGGGATATTCAGTGAGTAGAGAACAGTCTCCCGCACCGACTGTGGCTCCCCTGATCCGAACTGACCGCATCATAGTGATTTATGATGTCAAATCCTATCTGATTGTGGGTCTCTTGTACTGTACTCATATCATCATGTGGATGCAGTACTATAGATCTGTGATCACGTATGAACTGACTGTAAAACACTATGATACAGCCCGTTCCTATCCAATCACGGAACTATTGTACTGTACTCACATGATGATATGAGCCTCAATCAGTTAGGAACTCACTATATCATAAATTTTTATGATGCCGTCAGTTCGGGTCACGGGAGCCATGATCAGTCCAGGAGTGGCGACCGACATACGGGCCGTGTTTTCTGGGCCGACTTCCCAAATAGAAGCTTTAGGGTGTCTTCCTATGGTATGTGGCAGATTAGTTTCTATGTAATTTCATACATCTGAATGAAGTTTGCAACAGTTTATGCACGTGCTGCAGAAACAACCCCATGCATATGTACAGAACATGTTGTCAGCCACAGTAGTTGCTGCAATAAATCTCATGCAAGCAAATATATTCTCATCCTCCTCCTGTCTCTGGTGTGTGCTATTACTTTTTCTACAAAAAGGCAATTAATGATAAGTCTTAAAGGGGTTGTCCAGGTTAAAGATATTGATGATCTTTCCATAGGATAGGTCATCAATTGCAGATTTGTGGAAGTCAAACACCATGCACCACCACTGATCAGCTGTTACCTACAAACGAAGTTCCAAGAAGTAAACAGTGTACGGAGCGGAACACCAGAGTGCTATACACTGTCTAGTCGCCATTCTGAAATACTGCAGTCCAGCTCCTAATCAAGTGAATGGGAGCTGAACTGCCGTACCTGAGAATGGCCACTACATACTGTAGTGTACAGAGCTGTGCTGTTCTGGCTCAGACAGCAGGTAATAGATGACATTGGTGCCAAGAGTTGGACCTCCACCGATCTAATACTGATGACATATCCTATGATAGGGCATTCATATCTACAGGGTGGGCCATTTATATGGATACACCTTAATAAAATGGGAATGGTTGGTGATATTAACTTCCTGTTTGTGGCAAATTAGTATATGTGAGGGGGGAAACTTTTCAAGATGGGTGGTGACCATGGCGCCCATTTTGAAGTCGGCCAGTTTGAATCCAACTTTTGTTTTTTCAATAGGAAGAGGGTCATGTGACACATCATATGCTGTGAAGATACGAGATGTGCAGCACCTGAAACTACGGATACTGGAAGCCTGTGCTAGCATTTCTCCTGCGGTGTTGCTATCAGTGTGTGAAGACTGGGAGAAGACGGTTGCATTGACAATCCAACACAATGGGCAGCACATTGAACACATTTTATAAGTGGTCAGAAACTTGTAAATAACTCATGAAACAATAAAGTTACGTTAACACCAAGCACACCATTGTTTTTCTTGTGAAATTCCCAATAAGTTTGATGTGTCACATGACCCTCTTCCTATTTAAAAAACAAAAGTTGGATTCAAAATGGCCGACTTCAAAATGGCCACCATGGTCACCACCCATCTTAAAAAGTTTCCCCCTTCACATATACTAATGTGCCACAAACAGGAAGTTAATATCACTAAGCATTCCCATTTTATTAAGGTGTATCCATATAAATGGCCCACCCTGTATAACCTGAAAAACCCTTTTAAGGGTGATTTGACACAACTTGTTGCCTTTTGCTTTGGAAAATCACCTCTACAGTTTTTGATGCAGTTTTTGAGCCTGAAGTAGATCCAGCAGGAAGGGAAAGTATACGTTTTTCTCAAATGGCCCATTCACACAGTGTCTTTTGACAGCAGAATGTGGCACGGATTCTGCTCTAAAAAGGCACAGGCTAGCCAAGTGATATCTGACTTTCATTGTTTTCAATGGGAGCCCATGTTTAATGGTCACAACTTCGCCAGGAAATGACAAGGCAACCAGATGAATAGCAACATGGCCTGCTATTGCAAACAATGGCAGGTGGTCTCCACACTGCCATCAGATGTTTTTTGGAGTGGAAGCGATACCAAATTCTGCTGTCAAAAGATGGTGTGTGAACAGCCCCTTACTGTATGTTTCTCATTCCTTTTAAACCTACTCCTGGTTTTGGCTCTAAAAACTGCATTAAAACAGTCACAAACTGCGTATTTTTTCAAAAAACGCTGAGCCTGAAACCACCATAAAAGGAGTTTTCCACTACTGCAAGTAAAGTCTTTGGAAATTGTACTGTACAGAGAAAAAAGGTTGAAAGGGCTAATGTCCGTCTGTTCTGGTGATCAAGGGCGTGACTATGGTCTGACCCCCGGCAATGGATGACATCACTTGCTCGGAGGAATGCACTCTGCAAACTCCATCATTTCCATGGATATTCATGGACAGCCACTGTGCTCAAGCTCAGTAAAGAGGAATGGGGGGCCCGGGAACCTTGTTCTAATGATTTGTGGGGGTCAAAGGGAAAGAACGTAGGTGATAAATGTCCACTGTAAGACAACCTCTTTAACTCATTCAGATACAGTAAAATGAGAGGTCATGTCCTGCAGTTTACATGGCTACTTAACATTTATTGCCTAGCTTTTACCTTAGATTTTTGGGATATAGATGACATTTTGTTGCTTTTGATAACCCTATGTCTTATTGTAAGATATCAACTTTGTAAACTGATAGTGATAGATTTTCATAGCATGAAGTACAGCTTATACAAGTCCGGTCATTGCAATAAGTTGACTTTCATATTTAGTTTTTAACATGCTTTTTGCACAAATTACACTTCTTAGCTTCAACTACTTTTAGGGGTGCCAAGTAACTTCTAACTATGCTCGATTGCAAAAGGAGGATGTTAAATGTGTTTTCTGGGAGTATCTTATTGATGACCTATCCTCTGGTCATGTGATTGGTGGGGGTCCGACACCCGGGACTCCGCCACTCCGGTTTGACGAGACCTTGGTGCTCCAATGAGTGTTGCAGCCTCTTGCTAGGCCAGTGAAGTCACATTCATCGGTCACCTGACCTAGGTGTAGCTCAGTACCATTTAAGTAAAGGGGCCTGGGCTGCAATACCAAGCACAGCCACTATACAATGTACAGCACTGTGGTTAGTAAGCTGTGAGAAGGTCGTGGAGCACACCGGAGCACCGTGGCCTCTTCAAACAACTGATTGGAGGGGTTGCCAGGTTTTCCGATCTCACAGACCAGATATACTGAGAATAGGTCATCAATTTACTACTCCCTTTGATATCTATACAACTCCTTTTTCATACAAGCTATCATTTCATACTTTACATGTGTTGCCTTATACCATTTAGAAGTAAATGCATAGCACATCACAAAACAGGAGTCATCAGTATGTATACAGTACATGTGTAAAACATATTTTATATGCATAGAAAGACACAAACCTACACAATCTTCTAATATTCCTTCTAAATAAAACTTTTGTACCTTTGTTTCCGTATATGCTGTTCATGCCTGAAGTATCTGCCAGAGAGCGCACAGGGGAGGGCTGGAAGGACTGCCGAGAACCTATAGAAGAAAAGAAACTTGTGTAAGGCCGTGTTCACATCAATGTTATGAATTCCGTTATTGCTTTCCGTTATAATATGGTCATAATAGAAAATAACTGAGGCGTTCCGTTTTGATCCGTCAGAATAAAGGTCTATGGGCAGGCATAATGGATCCATCTGGTTTCTGTTATTCAGGACGGAAAAGTAAGTTCTGTTGAACCCACCTTAATTCTGATATTACAGAACACTTAATCATTTCCAAAAACACACCGTCATTCATGTGGATCTCCTGCCTGTTTTTCTGCACCCGTGTGAAGGTAGTCCAAGGCTACATGCACACGACCGCGCCGTGTTTTGTGGTCTACAAATTGTGGATTCGCAAAACACGGATGCCGCTCGTGTGCATTTCGCAATTTGCCAACCATAATGAAAATGCCTAGTCTTGCCCCCAAAACAGACAAGAATAGGACAGGTTCTATTTTTTGGTTGCGGAGCCACAGAACGGAGCAACGGATGCAGACAGCACACAGAGTTCTGTCCACATCTTCTGCGGCCCCGTTGAAGTGAATGGGACAACATCCGAGCCACATATTTGAAGACCCAACAATGGTCGTGTGAATGAGGCCTTACAGAAACTTAGGACTAATAGGTTTCATCCACAACTGACATTCATTTCAAAGCAAATTTTTGGCCGGACCAGTCAACCATCTAATATGTCTGGGGATGTCCCGATATTTGCCATCTGGGGAGGTAAGGATCAGACTGATGGAGTTGAACCTGTCCAGTCCTTTTGTTCTCGGGGAGATAAGCCACCACCATAGATGTCTGGCAGTGGCTTTTATGTGCACACTTGGCCAAACATGAGTATGGGGGAGGGTTAGGAAAGATAGCTGGCGGCCAAATGAGCATTCGGTAGACAGTAATCCTACATGTAAGTCAAAAAAGTGTATTATCAAGTAAAAACAGACAAAGCCAAATTACATTGAGAACACACATATACTGAAGAGCAGCATCACCAGTGAACCATTACTACCTCACCCAAATAACTTGTTTGATTCACTTTCATAGAGTAATATAATTACTTGGTTAAAGCACAATTTGACTGTTCAGCCCACTCAGGCTCTTCATCCTGGCTCGTCTTTGAATTTAATATTTTTTTTTACTAAAATCTAGCAAGGCCTTGCTTATGTAGAGCTTTACAGCTAATGAGCTGCTCTGATTGAACAATTCCAACAAAATACTAGTTCCCCATCGCCCCAATCTAATTATTTTGCCAGTAGCAGAGGATTACAACTATGTGCTTTAAACATAGTAAAGGGATGATGTGCCCGTTCATTTAAAGGGGGTGGTAAAATGTCCATTTAAAGGGGAAGTAGAAAAGTTTCACACTTATGGAATAATACTTTACATATATATATATAGGGATAGGGGCGCATTCACATATGAACTTTCAAATCACTTTTTTTTACATATATGGCATCCGTAGTGTGTTTTAAATTGTCTGTTTTTCATCTGCATTTGTTCTATTTTTGCTGAAGGATGAAAATCTTTTTTGCTGTTTTTGCAATGTTGTAGAAATACAACGGCTAAAAAAATAAATACACACGTGAACAATACAAATTTTAAAGGGAA
This sequence comes from Bufo gargarizans, assembly GCF_014858855.1. Lineage (NCBI taxonomy): Eukaryota > Metazoa > Chordata > Amphibia > Anura > Bufonidae > Bufo > Bufo gargarizans. The sequence goes on from NC_058083.1 coordinate 477,403,503, forward strand.
TATATCATTTATACGTTTTTCTGCCAGTCACAGATAGTGACACATATTATTATTTTCTAATCTGTTGTTTTTATTTTTATTCTATTTTCCGAACATTATCATGGTGGCGGCCATCTTGCCTGAGCTGTTAACAGACACCATGGGCCAGAGACACAATGGACAGGAGGGAGAGTTTTCTACGCATGCTCTGTGACCTGTGCAGGATAGGGAGGGAATAGATAAGCTGTGATATCACCTATTGTGAATGTTGGATCCTGTGTTATTATAGAGGTGATATCTGTCATTGTAATCCTGCCTGTGATGATGATAAGGTAACTGCATTAGGTGACAGGTATACATTAGTAGAGAGGTTGCGTTTCGGATGGACGGGCCGAAACGCATCCACTCTACTGATGTATACCTGCTGAAATAAAATAAGAGTATGATAGAAAGGTGTCAGAACACACAGGACATCACAGTGCTGTGGCCTCTTCCTGGGGCGAGTGACGTCACGTTCATCGATCACCTGGCCTAGGTGCAGCTCAGTCCCATTCAGGTGAAGGGAGCTGAGCTTCAAAACCAGGCACAGTAGCTATCCAGTGGATGGTGCTGTGCGTGGTAAGGTACGGGAGGCAGCAGGACTCACTCCTCAAACAAGCTGATCGGCACGGGTGCTGGGTGTTGGACCTCTGCCAATATGATATTGGTGACCCCTTTAAGTGTTGAGAACATTTTGTGTCGTTGCACTTGTGTCTCACAAGAAGAGTTGCTCGGTAAGAAAAGGAGCAATGTGTAAATTAGAAATATTAAAAATAGAACACAAGACACAGGGATGAAACATAAGGAGAAAGGGCCTTTAAAAAAAGAGAAAAGAAGGCTATCTCTGACAATGTTAATATTACCTTTGACATTAAATAGAGAGCCGAACCTTCCGAATGAGTCATTTGCCGGAGCCCAGTCACTCGCAAGGTCTTTCATCATGTATCTGTTCTCCACTATAAGAAAAGAACAGCAGATTAGAAAGTAAACTGGAAAGGTGATTTTCAACAAAAATCTCTTGAAGGATATACCTGTATGCCACTTCACAAACTTTTTCATTCTTTCAATGCAACTAAAATGAAAACTGAAGCAACTTCACAACAAGTCTTAATTAAAATTGATTAACTGAAGGCCATTGTGGTACCAAAAGAGGTATATTACAGAGTGGGCTCAGCATGTATGTGGAACCTGCATTCCCTGAATTGAATGGAGGTCAGTACGGCACCAGCGGAGGTGATATTTAATATAGGTTCCTGTCCTAAAGAGATCACCTTGACGATGGTGTACAGGCACAAATAATTTTGTACAAAATGTATTTGCCAAGAATCTCACAATTATAATGTAGCATTAGCATTAATACATTTTCTAGAGTGAGTATGGCACTATTGTATTTACTTGATTATTTGTGTTTGCAGAGTGCTATAGCATTGTGTTTGTTTTTGCTTTTGTGCTTCCAGCCATGGCAACGTGCACCTGCGCACTGGGATGTTCTGACGAACCCCCATTTCTTTCTTTGTAATTAAAATTTTCCTCCCATTTTGTTTCTTGAGCTTCTATGCAGACTATACATCCCCATGGTAACAGACAACAAACAAGCTCTGTGTAGTCTGATCCTGAAGTCTTTTTGTCTATCCTGCAGTCTATTTCTGGTTAGCCTTCCAATAGTACATTAGCACAAAGTAGGGGACAAATGGCAGAAAGTATGAGGTTGCAAAACTGCAGGATTACACCACCCTGAATTAGTTGTATGTTACCATGGAATTGCATGAACTGCAAAGGAGCTGCAGGATCAAAACAATTGGAAATGTATAATTACAGCCGATTGAAAAGTTGCTTCATTTTTCATTTGTCATTTTGTGACAATTAAAAAAAATGATTGCGAAGAAGAACATAGCCTTTGAGCTGTTTGCCATGTTGCTGTGAGATAAGGTCACAAACTGTATAAAGTAAATTTACATAATAGTGTACATTATATAATAGTGAAAAGAACATACAAACATTCAGTTCAGATGAGTTTTTTTACATAACATAAGAGCAGGTTTAAAAATAGATTTTCTGCATGGATTTTCAGGCTGATTTCCCTGCATTTTTCCTAACTAAATCCACATGTGTTACTTCAGATTTAGTTGCAAATTTTGATTTGGGTTTGCGCTGATCTCACCCTTTGCCAAAATCGGCAGAAACAAATGACAAGCTACAAATTTCAAAAACCGCACAGCAGATCAATTTCCGCATGGAAATACTATGCAAAGTATATTTGAGATTTGACAAACTTCATTCACTTTGCCGGTACTGTATTAGGGTCCATTCACATGTCCGCAAAATGGGTCCAGATCCGTTCTGCATTTTTTCGGAACAGGTGCGGACCCATTCATTTTCAATGGGACCGGAATGTGCTGTCCGCATCTGCATTTGCGGATCTGCACTTCCGTTCCGCAAAAAAAACTGAACATGTTCTATTCTTGTCTGCAATTGCGGAACGCATATTGCCAGTGTCCGTGTTTTTCCGATCCGCAAAACACATACAAACATGTGAATGGACCCTAATGCTGTGTTTTTTACAACACAAAAATTTGCATGGAAAAAAAACACCTAATCCACAATGTGTGCAGGTAGCCCTTGGATTAGGAAGACCTAGCTTGTCTCCCGTCCTCTCTCATACCTACATCATTTTAATGGTACTAAGTCCTTTTTATATAATCATTACACAGTTTTATATATATACAGTTTACTTCTGAAATATTATTTATATGTATATTCCATATTCTCTGTTTTAATCCCACTACTTTCTCAGATCCTGCCGCCTCCAACTGAAAAACATTCTACATGTCTGCTCCCTCCGCAACTGTGAGTCAACAAAAAGTTTAGTGCCAGTCCTCACCATGACCTGCCTAAACTGCTGCTACATCCTTCACTGTGGCCTCCCATCTAACACTCTTGCTCCCTTGCAAGCCATCATCAGCTCAGCTACCAGGTTAATCTACCTCTCTCCTCATTTCTCCTCCGTAACTTCCCTCTACCAACCCTTTCACTGGCTCCTCATAACCATGAAAATCCACTTCAACATACTAACAATAGCATCCAAGGCCATCCACAACCTGTCCCCTCCTTACATCTCTGACCTACTCCCTATTCCCACACATAATCTCTGATCCTCCCAGGACCACCTCCTTTAGTCTTTTATAGAGATGAATGAATCGATTCTAAATCGGATTTGAGGTGAATCAGAATCTGAATTTTTGGTGATTTGATTTGAGAAGAAAGAGAAAGGAGAAAACAATTAACATAAAAAAAAAGTGAGAGACAAGGGCGGAAAAAAGTCCTAAGAGACCTCAGAGTGTTGTACACAGATTTTCAGGCCAATTGAAACACTTTCGATATGGATCTAATCAATTCGGACCCAAATCAAATTGGTCAATCATTTCAGCCAAATCGAATTTTGAGCGATTCGCTCATCTCTACTCTCCACTTGTCTGCTCTTCACACAATTTTCTCCAAGATTTTTCCTGTACATCCTCCACACTTGGGAACTGCTACCATAGAACATTAGACCCTGCCCCTCCCTCCATCTGAACCTTCAAAAGCAACCTGAAACCCTAACCCCTGCAGGAAAGCCGACAACCTACAATAACCCGCTGCCACCAAACACCAGCTTCAACCCTTCCCTCATAAACTGTAAGCCTTTAAAAACAAGGTCCTCTCCCTCTTTCTTCCAGTGTGTCACTCAGTTAATTCATGTTTATTGTACCGGTTTTAATATTATGTATGTAAACCTGTTTTAAGAATGGATCTTTTAAATTAATAATAGCCTGATCCGCACGACTCTATAAATATGGATGCATTTATCCCTAGTATTACCTTTTCTCCTATGCCTGTTCTTCAAGTTCTACAATGTAGCTCTTAAAAATACGTAGATGTAACTGGAAAAATCGATGAATCAACAGAGTCCCCATTGCCAATGTTTTTTTAATTTTTCATTGCATGTCACTTTTGAATAATTTATTTTACTAGCTATATAGTAATCTCTTATATGTATACAAAGGCAATGAAATTTACTCGCTGAGACGTCCTACCACCATCCGCCATGGATATACACTATGCATGAGGTTTTGTATAATATTTAGTTCTTTTACCCCAGCATTTTAGAAGAAGTGATAACTGTAACTGTTTCTGTTCTGGAACCATGAACACGGCCGTTGAGGGGTGGAGAGCTCATCAAATATTTAACTCTTTCATTCCGGATGGCTAAGCTTACATACAATCCAAGGATGAGGATATTGGTTGCAGGCAGATTTCCAATTTGTTGATTAGACTTTTCCTTTGCATGGTCTAAATTTTAACCTTAACCATATTAGATATGCTTTGTTCGGGTGAATGATACGCTGCCTGCATTGAGCACGCTTCATGAAGCTGATCATGACCTTACTGCTTGGAATATTATTTAAAGTTCGAATCTCTGATAGGAAATGTCTCCTACGCTGAGATCAAATGTGGTTCTATCAATAGAGCGGACGCTTTCATGACAGGGCTGTGCAGCAGGTGTTCTGGGAGTGAGATCAATGGTACTAATGCCTTGATGACAGCCCTGTGTTCTCATACCTGCTGTGCCACCACCATGATCATTCAGATGAATGCTAATGCTTATACAAGACATATATTGACCCAGAAGATGCTCTGCTATCAATGATTGCAATAACAGAAGACTAGTCGAGTGAAAAGATATGGGATGAGAATGCTGTGGATTTTCCTTGCAGATTTGCACGTGGAAAATCCATGGCAGAATGAAGTAGCAAGGATAGTTGAACAAATTATATCATCACTGAAAGCAAGAATAAAATGACTAATTGAGGGACCAGGCAAATATTGTGTTATACAGTAGTGGCCCAAAGCCACTGCTGGTCTGCTCACCTATCCCAGCTCCCGAACCCACCTCCCGCTGCCTCCTTCTTCCTGGCAGGCCTGGCCACCGGGCTTACTTTACTTCTCCATGCAGGCTGTGGCCTGCATACCAGCAAAGCTTTGCCTCCTCAGCCTGTAAGGCACACGCAAGTGCTCCTAGTAAAAGGCCAGCGCACATCCACCCTGATCTTACCAGCCAATGACTGACAACCCTAGGGTACCTAAGATGCCTTCCCCCGTGGGAAGGTTCTTGAGCAATTGGTTCCATAGTTGGCTAAGTTCCTGCAATGGTGTACTGTTTCTGTTGTCTACCTATCTACTGACTTTCTGCCCGTTTACTGGATTCTGAATCTCTGCTGTCTGACCTGAATTGTGCCTGACCTCCGTATTGACCCTTTGCTGCCTGCTCTGACCTCAGACTATTCACCATTTAGCCTGTACTCCACCTGCCCTGACCTTGGCATTAGAGTCTCTGACTCCCATGGGTCAGCTGTCAATCATACAGAGACTACTCCAGGATGTAACAGCTTGGTAGTTTCCCTGCAGAAAAGTCCAGATCCCTATACAGGGGTTGAAAAGTGAAAACCAGAAAAATGCCAGGATAAAGCCCTTAGGATTGTCACAAAATCAAATCTGTTGGTTGACACAGTGGTGCCACACCCACTGCCTTAGCACGTTGGCATGGGAGAGCCAAAGCATTGCTGTAGTAAGGATATGCGTGTGTGTAAATGAGCAACATAGATGGTTGTCCTAATAATTATTCATGAGAAAACCACAGCCTCAAACAGGTAGTCCGACACAATTCAATTTTGTATATGTAGAGCAGAATGTGTTAAATGTGCCAAAAAATATAAGCATTACTCTCCTCATAATCCACTGCTATTGCTGTCTCAACCATTACTGGGTGTGTACTTCGGTGACCTGTCAGTGATTGGCTAAGGAGGAATCTCCGACATTTCCTGCATGTCAGGACCAGAACGTGGAGACCAGCAGAGAACGGCAGTGGCAAGGGATCCTATCTCACATATAAAAATGTAATCCCACTGGACAATCACATTATAAAGGACCTATCGTGACAACTTTTTGTTTTTTCTATTGCACCCCCACCCCTCACCAAACCATTCACCCTGAATCGCTGCCTTTATTATTGAAATTTTGTGTTTTTTTTTTTTTGTGTATGGATCGAATTAAAAGAGGCCACAGTCCGGGTCTTTTTTTCTACAGTTGTGTTAATAATTTACAGTATAAGTTGACAACTGGGTGGTCTCCACTTCCCAGTGTTAAAGGGACCACTGGAGCCAGTCTGATGCCGCCTCCACACTGGACCATTTCAGAGCTGCTAATGCCCCTTTGACACTGGATTGTGGAGACCACCCAGTTGTCAACATAATTATTGGAGGTAAAAGTAATGGGGCCGATTGCAAATAAATAAGAGAGATGGAACTATATTTTTTATACAGAGCTCCAAATCCTCTGCGTTGGGGTGGGGTTTATTAAGACTGACATTGATAAAGCTAAGCTTATGCCTCTTAAGAAATCTGGACAGCCATAAAGACAGAAAATGAAACCTATGACTGTTAGGAGCTGGCATAAATTTGTACTAAAAATTGCACCAGCACAGATACATGCGCCAAAGTTTCTGGTGTGTTCATACCCAAAAAACTCCCTCAAAACATTTAATACATTCACCCACAGGGTTAAAAGATACAATTCTTGCTGCATACTATTGAACTCAATATTGAACCAAAATGCAATAAGCTCTTAGGCTCCCTCTAGTGCTGACCGGCGGCAGCTAGAATTTTATCTTTTAATTCTATGTCTATGCAGTTGATTTGAAGGTCTGTATCAGACAAAACGTAGAATCAACCAAGTTCATAGATTTAAAAAAAGAGAATCAGCATAGAATTAGCAATTTTGCCAAATCCAGAAGTAACTCCTAAGAAATTACTAAATATATATTTCTCCCATTTTTGGTTAAAAAAATGCACATACATTATGAAAAAACAGCTGCTTAATTAGTATAGGTAGTCGATATCAGATCAGCGGGGTGTGACTCATGGCGACCCCGCCGATCGGCGTACGAGTGCTGCTTCCGCTTTAGAATTATCAGACCACTGCCAATCTGATACTGATAACCTATTTTGAAGATAGATCATCAATATTGTAGCGCTGCACCACTCTATGTATAAAATATTTAATTAAGACTGGTTTCACTCATTCTGTATCCTGTTTTGCTGTTTTAGCAGGTATTTTTTTTGCAGCATTTCTCTCTTTTGTGTCGGTGTTCACAGTTTGTATGCATTCAAACGTGACTTTAAAGTAACATAGTAATTTATGAAAGTCACTACAGACAAAACATTTTTGATGACGTTCTTTGTGTTGTGTTTGTGCTCTTTGAGCATCATTTTTGACAAAACGCAGCATGCTCTAGGTATGGCATTTAAACAATACAAGATTTAAAAAAAAAAGTTAAAAACAAATGCAAACAAAAGAAAAAAAAGAGAAATGACATTAAAAATATGTGCCATTTTTTTTACAATGCAATATAATTGGAGAGATTGAAAACTACCTAGTGATTGAAAAGTCCATTCAACAAAACACCCAGCAGAAAGTTTTTGAACCTCTTGAAACTTGCAAACTTAAATTTACTGTAAATCACCTTGATTGTCTAAGTTAATGACCCTTATTTCTCAAAAATAATATTATTATCTCTAGCACAAGACTCATTTCATTTCCAGCCTGCACGAAGGAGAAAAGTGAAAAAAATAAATGTTATTACACTAAAAGTTTCTACATCCACATGAACTTAGAAAAGCAATTAAGCTCCTCTGCATGGCACCTATTTTCTGCGCAACATCCTGGGAAATAAAGGATAGCAGATTATTATGACTAGTCCTCATAGAGAGGAAATATTCCCTCCAAATAGAATGATTAAATCAGTTGGGACTCACTGAAAGACTTATTTGTAGGTGAATTGGCCACAGTAATTAAATTGTTATTGTAGTACTTTAGTGTTTTTAATAATTTATTATGTCCTATAAAGGGTCCAGGTTCTTAGGACATATATAAAATAACAAAGTATAGTACACTTCAGTACTGGAGATTGGTAATTATTCTTCACTATTTATGTGTCCCACTGCAGGGTTTCTTGAACTGTACTCTATGCACTGTATGTCCCACAGGTTATGTATTGGGAGAGAAGCAAGTCCCTAGTTACTGTTGCTAGGTAGGGCTGGTACCACCACTTCCTCTACAGGAAGTGAGGTCAGTGTAGAGTGAGCTGTGGGTGAACTAGTAGCTAGGAGCACGGCTGAGCAAGGAAATCCTTTATCCTAAGGAATACAAAGCCATCAAGTGGCAGCATACGTGCCAACCCTTAAAGGTTCACTAATTTTTGCAAAAGGTTTGATATATTGTAGAAACATATCACCAAGTTTAGACTGGTGGAAGTCTGGGAGCTGAGACCCCCAAGATCTCTAGAACAAGGGGATTGAAAGGCATGCATAGTTCACTCTCTCTCTGCTAGCTTCGAGGATGGAATCAAGACAGGCACATAGACTTCCATGGAGCCCAGCTCATGTAGTTCTCTTCCCTCATTCCAGAGATCGGTGAGGGTCTCAGTGCTCAGACTCCAACCAATCTAAACTTTCAATAATGTCTCTGAAACACATCTAAAGTTTTGTGAAAAAATAGTGACCGTTTAAGGCAAAGAGCTCCTGGATTCCACAGAAGGTTAAGTGGCCATAAAGGAAGTAGTACAAAACACCTGGCAAAGATTGTAAAAAACATTTACGTTGGGGCTACAGACCTCCCTGCATGTGGTGGGAGAAAATAAACTTCCAGCTCCCCATCATAGTAAAAGAACAGACTGGCTGCATGCGTACATACATTAAATGAAGTGGCAGGAAACTGTACTCAAAATTTTCCTAGGTTTTCAGAAAAAATTATGGAACAGACACATAAAGAGAAAACTCATTCCAAAGTTAGAGATGTAGTCATGATATTAGGTATCTGCACACTATAGGATTGTGTAGTAAGGTATTTAGTGGTTATCTCCTTTTAAAAAAAAATTTAAGTAGTTGCTTAGTGGTACCAGGTACCTGGCCACAGCTTTGATGACTGTTAATTACTTTACTCTGTATGTTATCTTTTGTATATATGTTTAATCCTAGTTTAGTAACCTTTTTATACACTTAAGCCATGTTAAGCCTATTTATTCCCCAATCTCAGGATTCACGGTAATACAGGGATATATTCTTATTATGACTATGTACATAAAAGGTCCTTATACATCGTCCGATGATTGGGAACATTAATAGGAATATTTGTTTGTCCAACCATTGGCCTGTCTAAACTTCCCACCATTTAAAAGCTGGTTGGCCAGTAATCATGTTTTATGAAGGCATAGAAATGCTTGTTGGTTGGCAGAAGATCTTCCCGTTAAACAAATAATCATGTTAAAGATCGTTCATCCCTCTGAGAATTTCCATCAGCCTGTGTAAAGGTTGTTTAAACGAGCACAGAAGTACTTAGTTTAATCATCGATCTGCACTCATAAACAAATCGAGTGGTCTACAAGCACCCATAGCCAGTGAATACAAATGTTACTTAATAAAAAGTATGATAATTACTTATAAATCACTGTCACAAGATCTGAAAGCAGAATGAGAAATGCCAACAAAAGTGAAAATAAAACAGCAGAGCTGCTTATGAGAACTAAAAAGACTTCAGCCGTTATCAACGTTACGAAATACATACAAGAGTGTGAGCAGTGGCGTAGGGAAGCACTACTGGTCTTCTTCTAGATTAGTTTATATAGTTCAGTATCATTTACAGATCTGTCTTACCATTCTTTTCAACCAAATTCCGGTTAGCTTCCATTTTAAAGTATTTGTCTAAGTTCTTCTTGCCAGCTGTAAGCAGCTCTTCTTTTAAGACACCCATTGCTTGGGTCAGCTTTTCTGCCTCCAGTGTCACAGTATAAGTAGGCAGTGGGGGGATTGGAGGGGCGTTTCTAATACACATTTGGAACTCCTGTGAAAAAACATTAATATGTCATAGATTTTCAGTTCAATACCATCCACTAAATTAGGGATTTTATTTAAAAAAATCGACATTCACTGATTTTCATAGCTTGTCTACGTATAAACTGCAGTTTGTCTGGGAATAAAAAACTTTTCATGGATGCATCCACTTTGAGAGTGCTTACCTATGTCCTGCTGTCTGGCTCCCGCATGTCCATCTTCCGGTCCTCAACTTATTTACTCCCACCAAAAGAGATATGTCACTGCTGAATTCAGAGCAGGTGACCTGGCCTATGCCTGGGAGGAAATAAAAAGGCTCCCTACTCCCTAGATGGACATGTGGGAGCCATAGAGCAGGACCTGAGTGGCAAGGAACAGGTAAGCACAATTCTTTCCATAGTGGAGGCAGGCTGTGGGCATCCATTAAAAGTTATTTATTCCCAGACAATTCCTTTAAAGAGAACATGTAACTACGAAATGCAATGCAATCTGCAGGCAACATGTTATAGATCAGGAGGAGCTGAGCAGATTGATATATAGTTTTATGGGAAAAGATTTAGTAAAATGTATATCTCCGCTCTTTCTGATTTCAGTTGTACACAGGGCTGTCTTATCAGTAAATGATATAATTCTCTGTGTAACTGTGTATATAGAGATAGCTGTCGGTCACTGATAGCTGTACACATGAAAGGTGTAATCAGTGATTTATAGCATTCTCTGTCTAAGTGAGTATACAGAGATAGCTGTGAATCACTGATAGCTGTACACAGGGAAGTGTTATTAGTGATTGATAGCATTCTCTGTGTAAGTGTGTATAAAGAGATAGCTTTCAATCACTGATAACTGTACACCAGGGATATTTTATAAATGATTGATAGCATTCTCTGTGTTAGTGTGTATTCAGTGATTGATACATTTATCTTAGTAAGTGTGTATACAGAGATATCTGTCAGTCACTGATAACTACACTTGGAGTTGCTATCAGTTATTGATAGCATTCTCTGTGAAAGTGTGTATACAGAGATAGCTGTCAGTCACTGATAGCTGTACACAAGGGAGGTGTTATCAGTAATTGATAGCATTCTCTGTGTAGGTGTGTATACAGAGATAGCTGTCAGTCATTGAGAGCTGTACACCAGAGAGATGTTATCAGTGATTGGTAGCATTCTCTGTGTAAGTGTGTATACAGAGATAGCTGTCAGTCACTGATAAGGGGTCTGGAGAGTGGGACCCACAAATATAGGACATTGATGGCCTATCCTGAGGATGGACCATTAATATCCCAAACCTAGAAAACACCTTCCCCAAGGACTGCATATTAATTTTGAAAACAAACATTTATGGAGGTTCTCTAGGGCTTTGGTATTGATGGCCTATATAGCAGATTATTGAAGGTCCTACTCTCTGTATCCTCATCTATTTGCTGATCGAAAGGGCCGCAATGCTCTGGCAAGCATCACGTCACCTTCATTGTTTACCAGACAGAGCTCCATAAATTTTTGAAGAGGTCATGCCTGGTACTGCAGCTCACTGCTGCCTCACTTGAATTGGGACTAAGCTGCATGCCAGGGACAGGCAGTGCAAAATGCATTGAGCTGTGCCTGTTAAATGATGAAGGGGACAAGCCCTGCTGATTAATGGGAGTGTCAGGAGTTGGTTCCTCAGTGATCTGATATTAAATCCTAAGACTAGGCCATCATTATCAAAGTTCCCTTAATGATAAGTCCAAAGGGCAAATCCACAGTATTTAACTACAATTTGGTGTTAGTTTTGCTGCTGTAGATGTCTGCAGATACTCTGTGGATTTTATTTACTAACCGGTCTTGTGTGCATGTACCCTAAAAACGTATTAGATAGAAGACAATTCCCTTAAAGGGATAACAAAACCCTCAAGATAGGTCATCGATATCTAATCAGTAGGGGTTTGAAGAGGCCTCGGTGATAAGGTGAGCACTGAAGCCTCCTCACATCATACCAAGCCAGCACCAAAAATTGTATAGCGGCTGTGCTTGGTATTGCAACTCAGGCCCATTTACTTAAAAGGGATTGAGCTACACGTAGGCCATTTAACTGATGACCTAGTGACCGAGGAAGAGGCTTCATCACTCACTGGAGCGCCCAGCCTCTCTAACAGCTAATTGGTGGGGCTGAGTTAAATGGAGTTGTATCCCCACCAATCAGATACTGATGACCTATCCTGAAGGTCATCAATATGGCATTCCTGGAAAACCCCTTTAAAAATATTCTTAATACAACACACTATAAGCAGTAGTAACATTCCCCCTTCCCCTGCCTTTGTGAATCGCCATGTCTACAGCAGCTGTATGCATGCAATTTTTATAGGAAATAGAATCTGCTCATCTCTCGGTCTATGGTTTGTGGTATTGAATGGTAGAAAGACTAAAACTTAGACTCTTGTCTAAGGGTCATCTCAGTTACACGTAAGCTGAAGTGACTCTAGATTGATGTTCTCACCTCACATCACCCAACCGCTCATATTCTAACTTGCCGGATATGCTGTATTTAATGAAACACTATGTGATGCGATACTTGTCACATAGCTAAAGCTGAAAGGTCAATGCATTTACATTACATTTTATGATGTTGTTGAACTGTGTAATGTTGGCGTTTCTAACCCTCCTTCCCAAGTTTTGGCATGCTTCTATTAACATTTAATGAACTCACTTGCAAGAAAAGTACAGCATCTGTGGTATGTAACAGCTTATCTCCATCGTGCTGCTTGTCTTGGAGTTGGTCTCTTTTTACTTGTAAGTCGCCTATAATTTGCTCAATTTGGTCAACAGCAGCTCTCTCCTTTTGCTCTAGACATGCCTTCACTTCCTCCTGCTGTTTCTGAAGCTCCCGGATGAGATCCTTGAAGCTATGGTCAACAGCAGACTTTTGGTTGGCTGTAAAATTCTAAAAAGAGGAAATGTAAAAAAAAAAAATCATTATTATGTTATTGCCCTAACAACATAAGCACCACATAGAGCATCACAACACATAGAGATTCAACATGAGTCACGAGTGTCAGCCAAACGGTGTCCGCTTCTGACAGTGACATTACCAGTGCCACATCTGCAGTGTAACGTGTGCACTGCAAAAATGTATCTGTGACATACAGTGTCCTTTTTCTGTAGACTGTGTCCACTGCGGACAGTGACATTAGCTGCGCCACATCTCCAGTGTGATATGGATCATTTGGTTGGACTTTGCGCACAAATCTCCGGTGCACTAAAAGGTGCACTTCAGTATTAAATTGCGCCCAGCACAAGCAATTCCGTAGCTATTATTCAGTTCTTTCTGTATAAGGGATGAAGTACTTTTTTAGCCCAGGAAAAGTCAGACACAATGCTGGTTCAAGCTGGAGTCAGTGTAAAAATCCCTTCAGAAGACTCCAGACTCCTTCTTTATTAAGGCAATAGAACGACGCCTAATGGGAGATGGCTTTACAACTTGAGCCAGTCAGCCCAGAAAGTGCAGGTACATATCAAAAGGACAAGGGAAGGGTATCAACATGGCCGAACAGTGCAATGCACACACCTCATCCCTGTATAAGGAAGGATGAGTCATGTCCATTGTCTGATCAGCCAGGTGGCTGCCCATCCCCCATCACTGTCAGCATGGACCCCATTCAATACTGCTCAGAGTGACCAGTATCTAGTGAAGATCATTCTACTGATTCTTATAGATTTGGGACTATCTGCGGGACATTGCTACGGCTAATGTCAGTATACGGTACGAGTATACCGACAAGGCAGATATGCATGTCTTAAAAGCAGATATGTATCCAGAAAGGGATAGCGAAGTCGCAACAGAGGTATAATATGTATCTCTCGTTATGCAGACTTCACTTCTCTAATGTGTATAGACATTTGAAGGGAAGAAGCCCAGTGCATTGCACTTAGTGCTCACAAACCGGCAAACGCTTCCCCGCCCCTTCCCCCCCCCCCCCACACACAAACACTGAGAACACATCTCCAAGCCCATGAGAAGGTTTTCATACCGACAGTTTTACCGCTGGTCCCGATTCAACCCAAGTACCCTCTGCTAGAGCGTTCCTCGGTTAAATCCGACACAGGGAGACAGATGACAATCTATAAAACACACACACACACATCCTAAGATAAAATGTCCACATAATTCCATATAATAAAATTTCCACAACAAGTGTAACGTGTGCGCATCCAAAAAATATATGTGACATCCAGTGCACTTTTTCCGTAGATGGCGTCTGCTGCGGACAGTGACATTAGCTGCGCCACATCTCCAGTGTAAAGTGTGCGCATCCCAAAAATATCCAACATCCAGTGTAACACTGATTCACCGTTACCCATGGTCACCATGGTTTGAGCTGAAAATAACATTGAAAGTTGATAGGGCAGACATCCGAATGGATCGTTGCCGTCACGGGGATGTGCGATCGGCCCCAGGATATCTAGAGTCACCAAAGCGGCAGCATGCCCTCACCCATAATGTTTTAGATGGTCAGATCAGCAGACCCTTGCTCCTAATGTTTTTGAGGGTCACCAGCAGGCCATCAATCATAATTTTTCAAGGCTCCATATGATGCCCTCCTCAGGGGCGTAGCTAAAGGCTCCTGGGCCCTGGTGCAAGAGTTAGGCTTGGGCCCTCCTTCCCTCAGTGCTTTGTGTGTCTTCTTATGCACCACAATGGTCTTTGGGCCCCCTCAGGCTCTTGGGCCCGGTAGCGACTGCTACCTCTGCACCCCCTATAGCTACGCCCCTGGCCCTCCTTTATGTGTAATAAAGGGTGTATTGGAGTGCCGGTTCCTTGTAATTTTTGGCAGCCCTTTTACTTTATAAGTGTAGGAGTCCCACTACCTGAACAATTGTACCACAATGTGAATGAGGCCCTCCTTTATGTGATATACAGGTTGTATCGGAGTGCCTCTTCCTTGTAATTTTTGGCAGTACTTGCACTTTATATACAAGTAAGTATATAGGAAAGAATGTTTCCTAACAATTTTTCCTCTAAAATCGATTTTATCTTTGGTTTTGTGCGTATTGTTGTCAGTCTGTAAAAGTGGCGTACTACTCGGACAAAATCGTTCCCATTAGCGACCTGGGAGTCCAAGATGCATCCAGACATCCTCCCTATGCTGTTCCCGAAACATTTAGGTGGTGTTTCCATCAATTTCTGACCTTTTCCTATGAACCAGACACCCTCCCCTCTTCAGAGCAGGGGGTGCCTGGTTTAATGCTCATGTCCTCCCATTGACTTGCATTATATTAGTAGTCCAACCCTCTACAAGTGATGGACTATCCTCAGAATAGGCCATCAATATCAGATCAGCTAGATACGACACCCCGTAACAAGTGCTAACAACTCTTGTTAAATAGCACAATTTCTACAGGTAAGTGCATTGGTACAAAGTGTGCTCCTCATACCTGCATGGGTCACTACTGCCTATGAAGCACTCTGTTTTTTTTTTATATACTGCATTGTTCTTTAGGGTGGTTTCACATATTCAGCATTTTTTTTTTTCATTCCACTATATTTAGAAAAAGCCATAAGTGGATCCAGCAGGAAGGAGAAGTCGAAGTCCTACTTTTATATTTTCTATTCCCTTTGAAACCACTTTTGACTTTGGCTGAGAAAAGGGCATCAAGAACTGAAATTGTATTTTTCCAAAAAATTGCGGCATGTGAAACCATCCTTGCAGAATAATGTGTGATGTGATGCTGGAACATTGTAATCCATCAATATACTATTAGTAAGATAACTGATTGACAGGCACACCTCCGCCTACTTAAATATAGCAATGGGGTTTGTGCCAGGTTGTCCAAGCCAATTTAGTAACAACTGACGTGTCCATAATATTTTAAAATTGGATTTCCAACTGTGACATTTTCCTGTTTATGCATAACCATGCCATGGAAACCTGTGTATTTAATTATATAACGTGCCAGGTACGGCATATAGTTATTATTTGTAGGACATTGATTGCTGACTCGAGTGGTCTGATATGCCAGGTATTTATGGTATGTCATCCATTAAGTCACAAAAATTTTCTAATCATGGAAAACCATTTCATTATTACAACATACACTCATTATATCACAACCTGCCATTTTACACTCCTGGGTATTTATTTTATACTATATTTACTATGCACTCACGTCATAATAGGCACATATTCAGACTATTCCTGCTCCTCACAGAATATATATTTTCCTTACTATGCTTGCTATTCGTCTGAACGTGGATTACTGCTATCAAACAATCAAGAATGTTTTTTATGACATTAAACTCTGTATCTGGTGAGAAGTAGATGCATCATAGTGTCAAGTTGGCTAGTTCTACTGGTACTGACAAGAAATAAGGATTTGCTCATGTGTTCGCAAGCAGATGTTGGTGGTAGGAAATTACCAGTATCTCTTGGGCAATTACATGTCCCACAAATGAAATAGCTGTCCCCAGGACAGAAAAATGTCTGAACGGGGGTCCCATGACTGATCGCTAGAATGGGTCTTCTAATCCCTTGCTCCTCCTCACTGCATGATCGATGAGTTTTAATGGAAGGTCGGCTGAGCCTGCACCCCGCAAATCTATCTAAAGTCTATAGTACTGAAGGAGGGTGAAGTGTCAGAGCAGGCAGTACAGGGTTAGTATGGAGATTAGGCAGAGATCAGGTTAGGCAGCGAAGGGTTCAAAACCACAGGAAGAAGTCAGTACATGGAAGAAGGAAACAACACAAGTAGCACACCTTTGCAGTAAACTAGACAACTAGAACCTATTGCTCAGGCACCCAGTCTACTAATTAAAAGTTCTGAAAGTTTTAAACAAGCTGTGCTAGCATTATTTGAGAAATTCTGATTTAAATGGAACCTGTCATATCGTAAATGTGGGGAGCATGGTCTAGAGTAGGAGGAGCTGAGCAGATTGATATATAGTTTTTGAGCAGTCCAGTGAATGGTCCTTTCAGTGACCGGCAGCTATTTCTGTACATATAAGGAAGGCCATCAAACCCTGATAGGACCACTCACAGGGCTCCTATGAAAAGAGCACAAACAATATATCAATCTGCTCAGTTTCTCCTGCTCTATTACATGCTGCCATGTTCAACGTGACAGGATCTTACATAGTTACATTGTTTGTAAGACTGAAAAAATACATCCATCCAGTTCAGCCTGTTATTCTGCAAGTTAATCCAGAGGAAGGCAAAAAAAAATAAACTTGAGGTAGAAGCTAATTTTCCTCATTTTAGAAAAAAAAAACCCTTCCCGACTCCAATCAGGCAATCAGAATTAATCCCTGGATTAACAACCCATCTCTAGTAACTATAACCTGTAATATTATTACACTCCAGAAATACATCCAGGCCCCTCTTGGGGTGAATTCAACATCACCACAGACAGTGAGTTCCATAGTCTCACTGCTCTTACAGTAAAGAATCAAAGAACCCTCTTCTATGTTTGTGTACAAACCTTCTTTCCTCCAGAGGCAGAGGATGTCCCCTCGTCACAGGCACAGTCCTGGGGATAAATAGATGATGGGAGAGATCTCTGTACTGACCCCTGATGTATTTATACATAGTAATTAGATCTCCCCTCAGTCGTCTTTTTTCTAAAGTTAATAACCATAATTTTGATCATCTTTCTGGGTACTGTAGTCCACCCATTCCAGTTATTTTCCTTTTCCATTTTCAGTGTTACCGAGTGTTTTACCATTTAGTATGTACGGGTGACTTGCATTATTCCTTCCCATGTGCATAACTTTACATTTTTCTGTGTTAAACCTCATCTGCCACTTATCTGCCCAAGCCTCCAATCTATCCAGATCCATCTATAGCAGTATACTGTCCTCTGTAGTATATATATATATATATATATATATTATACTATTTTCTGTAGTATATATACAGTATATATGTTCTCTGTAAAATATATATACAGTATATTGTCCTCTTCCATGTTAATTAGTATACAGTTTAGTGTCATCTGCAAAAATTTATATTTTACTCTGCAAGCCTTCTACAAGATCATTAATAATAGTGTTGATTGCGAATATTCAAATCGCAAATTTTTATTGTGAAAATCAGCACTTCGAGAATTGTTGAAGAAGATGTAGAAGATGTAGAATATAGTGCTATATATTCGTAATCGCAAATATTCTAGATTTGTGTTTCATTAGTAACCTCCTGTCTTTTTTGTGGGCCAATGAGAAGGCTGAAATATCTTTTTCAGAGCTTAGCAACAACCCTAGCAACCAATAGGAAAGTTGCCTACCCCTTACTGTATATGAACCTCCCCAGCAGCCATTTTCTGTAGTTTTTTTGCAGTTCTGAGAGAGAGAGCAGTGACATTGCTGTGCTCTGTGCTTTCATCTGGATCCTATTCCTTATCCAATTACATTAGATAGTTAGTTAGCTCATATATATAATACAGATAGTGGGAGATAGTCAGTGTAGGTCAGATAGTGATATAGGGTAGCTGATAGGTGTTAGGTAGTGTGATAGGAATTACTGTTTCTCTGCTGTCCATACATACATGCTACAGACATAGTGCTGTGATGTCACAACAATACTTAGGGCACCAATCAGTAATATCTACTCAGACCTGATAAAATGTGAAGTTGAATGTATTGCACAAAAAATCTGCACATCAATAGTGTCAATTTGCGCAATCACAAAAATAATGACTGGAGATCACGAATTCTAGAATTGATTGCGAATATTATGCGAAAAATTTGCAAAATATCACAAAAAAAAATATTGCCCATGCGGCTCATCACTAGAGTTGAGCGAACACCTGGATGTTCGGGTTCGAGAAGTTCGGCCGAACATCCCGGAAATGTTCGGGTTCGGGATCCGAACCCGATCCGAACTTCGTCCCGAACCCGAACCCCATTGAAGTCAATGGGGACCCGAACTTTTCGGCACTAAAACGGCTGTAAAACAGCCCAGGAAAGGGCTAGAGGGCTGCAAAAGGCAGCAACATGTAGGTAAATCCCCTGCAAACAAATGTGGATAGGGAAATTAATTAAAATAAAAATTAAATAAATAAAAATTAACCAAAATCAATTGGAGAGAGGTTCCATAGCAGAGAATCTGGCTTCCCGTTACCCACCACTGGAACAGTCCATTCTCAGATATTTAGGCCCCGGCACCCAGGCAGAGGAGAGAGGTCCCGTAACAGACAATCTGGCTTCATGTCAGCAGAGAATCAGTCTTCATGTCATAGCAGAGAATCAGGCTTCACGTCACCCACCACTGTAAGAGTCCATTTTCATAAATTTAGGCCCAGCACCCAGGCAGAGGAGAGAGGTCCCGTAACAGAGGATCTGGCTTCATGTCAGCAGAGAATCAGTCTGCATGTCATAGCAGAGAATCAGGCTTCACGTCAGCCACCACTGCAACAGTCCATTGTCATAAATTTAGGCCCAGCACCCAGGCAGAGGAGAGAGGTCCCGTAACAGAGGATCTGGCTTCATGTCAGCAGAGAATCAGTCTGCATGTCATAGCAGAGAATCAGGCTTCACGTCAGCCACCACTGCAACAGTCCATTGTCATAAATTTAGGCCCAGCACCCAGGCAGAGGAGAGAGGTCCCGTAACAGACAATCTGGCTTCATGTCAGCAGAGAATTAGTCTGCATGTCATAGCAGAGAATGAGGCTTCACGTCAGCCACCACTGCAACAGTCCATTGGCATATATTTAGGCCTAGCACACAGGCAGAGGAGAGAGGTCCCGTAACAGACAATCTGGCTTCATGTCAGCAGAGAATCAGTCTGCATGTCATAGCAGAGAATGAGGCTTCACGTCACCCACCACTGCAACAGTCCATTGGCATATATTTAGGCCTAGCACACAGGCAGAGCAGAGAGGTCCCGTAACAGACAATCTGGCTTCATGACAGCAGAGAATCAGTCTGCATGTCATAGCAGAGAATGAGGCTTCACGTCACCCACCACTGCAACAGTCCATTGGCATATATTTAGGCCTAGCACACAGGCAGAGCAGAGAGGTCCCGTAACAGACAATCTGGCTTCATGTCAGCAGAGAATCAGTCTGCATGTCATAGCAGAGAATGAGGCTTCACGTCACCCACCACTGCAACAGTCCACTGGCATATATTTAGGCCTAGCACACAGGCAGAGCAGAGAGGTCCCGTAACAGACAATCTGGCTTCATGTCAGCAGAGAATCAGTCTGCATGTCATAGCAGAGAATGAGGCTTCACGTCACCCACCACTGCAACAGTCCATTGGCATATATTTAGGCCTAGCACACAGGCAGAGCAGAGAGGTCCCGTAACAGACAATCTGGCTTCATGTCAGCAGAGAATCAGTCTGCATGTCATAGCAGAGAATCAGGCTTCACGTCAGCCACCACTGCAACAGTCCATTGTCATAAATTTAGGCCCAGCACCCAGGCAGAGGAGAGAGGTCCCGTAACAGACAATCTGGCTTCATGTCAGTCTTGATCCCTGACCTCCTGTTCAGTCTGCACACTGCAGAAAGACGCAGCAGTTGGCACCTGTGTTTCGTCATCATCAGAGACATGCTGAGGTGGTATTCCCATGTCCTCATCATCAGGAAACATAAGTGGTTGTGCGTCAGTGCATTCTATGTCTTTCACCGCTGGGGAAGGGCTAGGTGGATGCCCTTGGGAAACCCTGCCAGCGGAGTCTTCAAACAGCATAAGAGACTGCTGCATAACTTGAGGCTGAGACAGTTTCCCTGGTATGCATGGGGGTGATGTGACAGACTGATGGGGTTGGTTTTCAGGCGCCATCTGTGCGCTTTCTGCAGAAGACTGGGTGGGAGATAATGTGAACGTGCTGGATCCACTGTCGGCCACCCAATTGACTAATGCCTGTACCTGCTCAGGCCTTACCATCCTTAGAACGGCATTGGGCCCCACCATATATCGCTGTAAATTCTGGCGGCTACTGGGACCTGAGGTAGTTGGTACACTAGGACGTGTGGATGTGGCAGAACGGCCACGTCCTCTCCCAGCACCAGAGGGTCCACTAACACCACCACGACCATGTCCACGTCCGCGTCCCTTACTAGATGTTTTTCTCATTGTTATGGTTCACCACAACAACAAATATATTATTTGGCCCAATGTATAGTATTCAAATTCAGCGGGATATAAATTTGAGGCCTAGTATTTAGGCGCTGGGTGACCGGTATGGATTTAGTGACAGAATTAGACTTGGAAATGCACAGAAGCGTGTGTGTGTGAAGTTATTCTGAATGACCCAATGTGCACCTTGAATATTATATACCCTTTTAGGGATAGATTTCAAATAGCTCTGATATAGCAGAAACCACTAAATTATGAAATTGTTAAATTGGGAATTGTATTTAAACCCAGAACAAAAAATGTGCTTTGACGGACACTAAATAACTTTCCCAGCCACAACAGGACAGCGTTAACGAGAGATTTAGCAGGATATAAATTTGAGGCCTAGTATTTAGGCGCTGGGTGACAGGTATGGGTTTAGTGACAGAATTAGACTTAGAAATACACAGTAGCGGGTGTGTGTG
This sequence comes from Bufo gargarizans, assembly GCF_014858855.1. Taxonomy (NCBI): domain Eukaryota; kingdom Metazoa; phylum Chordata; class Amphibia; order Anura; family Bufonidae; genus Bufo; species Bufo gargarizans. The sequence continues at coordinate 477,424,963 of NC_058083.1, forward strand.
AAGTTATTCTGAATGACCCAATGTGCACCTTGAATATTATATACCCTTTTAGGGATAGATTTCAAATAGCTCTGATATAGCAGAAACCACTAAATTATGAAATTGTTAAATTGGGAATTGTATTTAAACCCAGAACAAAAAATGTGCTTTGACGGACACTAAATAACTTTCCCAGCCACAACAGGACAGCGTTAACGAGAGATTTAGCAGGATATAAATTTGAGGCCTAGTATTTAGGCGCTGGGTGACAGGTATGGGTTTAGTGACAGAATTAGACTTGGAAATACACAGTAGCGGGTGTGTGTGAAGTTATTCTGAATGACCCAATGTGCACCTTGAATATTATATACCCTTTTAGGGATAGATTTCAAATAGCTCTGATATAGCAGAAACCACTAAATTATGAAATTGTTAAATTGGGAATTGTATTTCAACCCAGAACAAAAAATGTGCTTTGACGGACACTAAATAACTTTCCCAGCCACAACAGGACAGCGTTAACGAGAGATTTAGCAGGATATAAATTTGAGGCCTAGTATTTAGGCGCTGGGTGACAGGTATGGGTTTAGTGACAGAATTAGACTTGGAAATACACAGTAGCGGGTGTGTGTGAAGTTATTCTGAATGACCCAATGTGCACCTTGAATATTATATACCCTTTTAGGGATAGATTTCAAATAGCTCTGATATAGCAGAAACCACTAAATTATGAAATTGCTAAATTGGGAATTGTATTTCAACCCAGAACAAAAAATGTGCTTTGACGGACACTAAATAACTTTCCCAGCCACAACAGGACAGCGTTAACGAGAGATTTAGCAGGATATAAATTTGAGGCCTAGTATTTAGGCGCTGGGTGACAGGTATGGGTTTAGTGACAGAATTAGACTTGGAAATACACAGTAGCGGGTGTGTGTGAAGTTATTCTGAATGACCCAATGTGCACCTTGAATATTATATACCCTTTTAGGGATAGATTTCAAATAGCTCTGATATAGCAGGAACCACTAAATTATGAAATTGCTAAATTGGGAATTGTACTTCAACCCAGAACAAAAAATGTGCTTTGACGGACACTAAATAACTTTCCCAGCCACAACAGGACAGCGGTAACGAGAGATTTAGCGGGATATAAATTTGAGGCCTAGTATTTAGGCGCTGGGTGACCGGTATGGATTTAGTGACAGAATTAGACTGGGATATGGCCAAAAAATAACCACACTATTGCTGGTTAAATGCACTTGGTGACGGGCGCAGCTTGCCCCTGATTTAGTATATGGCCAAAAAATGAACAGACTATTGCTGGTTAAATGCACTTGGTGTCACAGCTTGACGCACCACACTACTGAGGGTTAAATGCACTTGGTGACGGGCGCAGCTTGCCCCTGATGTAGTATATGGCCAAAAAATGAACAGACTATTGCTGGTTAAATGCACTTGGTGTGACAGCTTGACCAACCACACCATTGAGGGTTAAATGCACTTGGTGACAGGCGCAGCTTGCCCCTGATTTAGTATATGGCCAAAAAAATGAACAGACTATTGCTGGTTAAATGCACTTGGTGTGACAGCTTCACCCTGATGTAGGCTTTAGCCAAAAAACAACCACACCATTGAGGGTTAAATGCACTTGGTCGCAGCTTGGATGCACTTGGTCGCAGCACCGCACAAGACACAAAATGGCCGCCGATCACCCCAGAAAAAAGTGACTGACAAACGGTCTGGGCAGCCTAAAAACAGTGAGTGAGCATTTGAATTTCAGCAGCTCAATGATGCACAGCTGCAGATCGATCGATTAATCAAGTGAAGTCCTTTGGAGGAGTTAATCTGCCTAATCTCGCCCTACTGTCGCATCCGCAACCTCTCCCTACGCTAATCAGAGCAGAGTGACGGGCGGCGCTATGTGACTCCAGCTTAAATAGAGGCTGGGTCACATGGTGCTCTGGCCAATCACAGCCATGCCAATAGTAGGCATGGCTGTGACGGCCTCTTGGGGCAAGTAGTATGACGCTTGTTGATTGGCTGCTTTGCAGCCTTTCAAAAAGCGCCAAGAAAGCGTCACAAAAGCGCCAAGAAAGCGACGAACACCGAACCCGAACCCGGACTTTTACGAAAATGTCCGGGTTCGGGTCCGTGTCACGGACACCCCAAAATTCGGTACGAACCCGAACTATACAGTTCGAGTTCGCTCATCCCTACTCATCACTAATAATAAATACTGTATATTGAAGAGGAACAGCAACGGGTCTTGCATATGTAAAATACGTATATATGTCTCATTACCATGTTTGAAATTGGTATTCTAACCTTTGGATTCATTGGGAGAAGATAAGTAAGTGAGATTTGTCACAGTAAACACTGTAAATAGCAACAGCGTCCAAGACAAACAGAAGTATGCAAATAAGGTGCAGGCAAATTAGATTTATGCAAAATAGAAAGCAGCTTTCTGTGCATATAGGCAGAAGTATAGAGAGGCTTGTTCATCTCTTAATTAAAGGATTTTGAAATAGAGAAGAGTTTCCTCACATTCACAGTCAAGTATTGGATGTGACAGAAAGGCCAAGATATTATATATT